>NW_024582075.1:14083467-14154256 GCF_017639235.1 Corvus kubaryi
CACTCGCAGTCAGCCCGTGTTTACAGGAGCAGCAGTGCCTTATCATTACAGGGCCGTGAGCGCGTGCCCGCCCGGGAGCGCGTGCCCGCCCGCCGTAGCCGGGGCGCGCCGCCCCTCCTGCAGGCCGCCGCTCAGAAGCCTGTAAATGTAAGGCACTGCTGCTCCTGTAAACACGGGCTGACTGCGAGTGTGACAGCCTGTGCTCACGGAACCATCGCGCTCCACAGCTGTTAGGGAAATTTTCTCCTGGTGGGTTTGTTACGGTGTGCAGCATTGCAGTAACTTGGCTGCTAACGTGGGGCTAAAAAGAGCGTTAAAAGAGCCAAATCGCTACAAGCTTGTGTAAAGATTTTATGGTAGCTCCCCAAGCTCCTAAGAGCTCCCCCTCTACTCGGCCCTCATGAGGCCCCACCTGGAGTACTTGTGCCAGGTCTGGAATCCTCAGTACAGGGAAAGATGTGGACCTGTTGGAGAGAGTCCAGAGGAGGGCAAAACATTGATCTGGGCAGATCTTCTATGAGCAAAAGCTGAGAGAGCTGGCGTTTTGCCTGGAGAAGGGAAAGCTTTTGGTACTGAAAAAGGAGATTATAAGAAAGATTTGGTCAAACTTCATAGCAGGGCCTGTAGCAATAGGAGACAAGGTTGTGGTTTTAAACTGCAAAAGCATATATCAGGAAGAATTTTTATGATGAGGGTGGTAAAATACTGGTACAGGTTGCCCAGAGAGGTAGTACATACCCCATCCTTGAAAACATTCAAGGTTAGGTCAGACAGGGTTCTGAGTTATTTGAGCTGGTCGAAGATGTCCCTGCCCATGGCAGGAAGTGGTTGGACTAGGTGACCTTTAATGTTCACTTGCAAACCAAACTTTTCAGCGATTCAGTGGCTCTATGACTATGCTGCCATTTGACAGGAACCTGAAAAGAAATGGACTCCGCTCTGTCTTACAGGAGACGTCCAGTTGTGTCTGTCAGTTTTCAGAAACTGTGGCTGCCAGCTAAAGGAAGCTATTAAAAGTAGTTATGGTGGTTGCCAGTATAAAACCAGTTTTGGATAACATTACACCAGATTCCAGATAATGTTACAACACATGGTTGCCATTTACCATTACCATTACATACTCATAGAACTTTACTTCTACAAGATCTTTCCATTCTGTCTTTACCATGAAGGAAATACCTGCTGTGTCCATGATATCTCTTTGCATGGACTGGCTCACCAATTTGTACTAACAGACCCACTGGAAAACCTGCTATGTCCTTTTCTGAGTGTGTTAAACTGTCATAATAGGGTAAAGAAAGATAGGAGAAACAAAGCATAGATGCAGAATAAACAACAGAAATAAAGAGGTCTGAGCTAATTTACTTTCTGTAAACATGTCATTCTGGCATGTTTCACTCTCCTAAAATAACCAAGTTGTTGACAATATTTTTGGTTTAGGGAGAGAAAGGACCTATTTCAATTATCTTTTAGACAAATTAAGGGGCAACACTTGTGCAGCTATCTGGAGTGTTTTATCTGCACCCCGAAGAGTTTTTCATTGTTAATTCCTGTTGCACATTCTCTACTTCGTTATGCTAAGTATATGCCATGCATGAGAATTAAGCAGAGATGTACCCAGAATGAACCCTCCACTCCAGGAAAAACAAGCAAACAAACAAACCCTCAATTAGAAAAAAACGCAAGAGCAGGATTAAACTTTTCAAACCTAAATTGTTTGTGAAATGTAAGTGAAAATAGGTAGTAATTATGTATAAAAGGAACACCTAGTAAACATACAAAGTATCTATTAAATTATTATTATTTAGAACTTTAGTTAGTCATAGAGAGATATGAATATGTGTTTAAGTGTTATGAGCTCTGTGGATATTGTTAATGGGCAGCTTCAGTGAGGCACATGTCTTATAGGGTGCAAAAGTCTTCACACCTGGGACTTCTATTGCCTCTTTCCATCCATTTGTGTTATACAGGATATAGAAGAGTACTGGGTGTATAACAAGTGATTAAAGGGCACTTGTAACATAAAGAATTTAATAAGCTAAATGATCAATTTTCATTGATGCTTATCCTGCCTATGACAGCAACCTGACTGAAATTAATGCAAAACTTCCTGTGTCTTTGTTTTAAGAATATTATTTACAGCATTGATTTATACCTTTAATCTGCTCTTCCTTGTATTTACTTGCTCATTTTTTATTCTGGTTTATTCCTTTTTCTCTGCAGTCTTCTCTGGTTTTTCACGTTCACCCACATCATCTTCTAGCTCTCTGACATTTCAGTCTGTTGATGCACACAAACATTCTGCCAAAACAAGTTAGCTAGAAATAGGGCCATCCTTAGTGACTGCTCCACTTTCAGCACTACATTGTACCAACTATGATTGACAGAGTTTATGCTGTCAAGCATAATAGTTCCTAAGTAGTGATTAACTGGGCTAGCTATACACAGATGGGGGTTGATGGACACCTAACTTCCCACTGCACTAATCTCACCTAGGTACAGATCCTTTCGTCTTTCAGAAATGCCACACTGGATGATTTACTGTGGTTTGCTAGTTATTGTGGTGGTTTGGTTGTTCATTTTACCTCTACTCACCTTAGTTATGAGCTCTACTGAGTCTCACCCTGAGAAAATATAAAATGCGGGTGCTGCACGAAGACAAGAGGAATGGAAGCAAAACATCTGAAATGCATCTGCCAAAAGTCTGGTGCTTTGTCTAAACAGTATGAAATGGCAACTCAAATTATGCATCTTAGGAAGTAAGTTATGGACCTATGTTCCAAGAACACATGAGGATTTTTAAGCAACATTACTCTCCTGGGCAATCTCTTTACATCATACTTTTATTCATCTAATCTTTGTCTGCTTTGTCCTACTGTACTCTAATTATCCAGACTACAACAGTCTAAACTCTGATCCCCACTTTTCATTGTCTGTTTCTGTCTGTATGTTCCAAAATGTAAAAGAATAATTTTGAGAATTTTATTAACCTTAATCTGTCTCCATGAATCTCTGTAAGACTTCCTTTATATTTGAGTGTATTATATTTATTGTGTTGGTGGATGCATTTGGTCCCACACAAAATTTTAATGGTTTAAGCAGAATTGTGTATTACAGGATGACAGGTAGTGTACAAAGCTGTTGCACAGCACCAGAGTACCTGAATGTGCTACATGCCCAGACTATGGCAAAAAGGAGGATCTGGAGCTGGCATATTTTCTCACTCATAAAGAATCTAAGTAACCATTCTTTAAAAAGCTTCCATTGTGAAATCTCTGGAATAAAACTCAAAAGATGTAATGAAGTTTAAATTTCTTGCACTGTGATAGCCCTGTGACCCACTCTGGGTATGTTTATAGTATGGCTTTGGTTAAGATCAGGCATACATCCTCAACACAACAATTGCTGTCCTGTGGTTTGCATTATCAAGTGTTTGTTCTTAAAGTGCACAAAATGAATACTTCTCAGATGACTTTGATAGAAGTTTTGCGATAAATGGAGTTGGGCAGGCACTTCAAAAGTTCACATAAAACAGTTCAACTTGTAATTGGCTTAAGTCCCTATTTCTTTGAGACATGTAAGCTGCCTTAGATTTATTCTTTGCTGGTCTTTTCTTCACCAGCTGTAGGCATTGTTTCCATGGGGAGGTGGCTGTTCGTTACCTGACTGGTGCACAAGAATAGTTCAACATGGAGCAGGAGCAGAAAAGACTGTGAGATAAAGGTTGCACTAATAGGAAACTGAGCAAGAAGTGTATTAAATGAAGATCTAGAAACATCTCCTTAGGAATACAGTTTACCAGGCTTGCCTTAAGGGCCATAGAATTCAGTGGGTTTTGACATTTAAATATCAGGCTAGCATCACTCCAAGTCATTTTCTTTACCTAGGAATGGTTCCAGGAATTCACTTAGTGTCAGATATTCCTCACCAGATCTTTTGGCGTACAACTGACCTCCTTTCATGTTGTGCTCCGTATAAATAAATGCAGACAGCCTTTAACGATTGTGATTATTCAGTTGCTCATCTGTAAGGTAATAATAATACTTCTCTGATTGAAAGTTTTGTAAGCCTATGGTCATTGACATTTGTGACACGTGTAACAACTCTGCAGGCACATCTTTTGAAAAGCCTATAAATAGAATAGCCCATTATATCTTTGGCAAGGAGACAGGTTTGTTGCTTTTTAAAAAATCTGAAGTTTAGAAATATTTGGTAGTATTCCCTTTTACATGCCGTAGAATTTAAAAGACAAATTACTAATCTCTTATTCTTTTAAAACTGTGGATTACTGCAGTAAAATGTCATATTTTATGATTTGCGTGAAATATTGAGATTTGCTGCTCAATGCTTTTTTGGAATTTTGCAGTATTCATTGCTCAAGTTGTACTACCAAAAATATATATTTGAGTACTCCAGGGACTGGATTCCATCAGCAGAAATACACTTAGAAAACTAAAACAAGTGGAGGACAACTGTATTGTTCATGCATAGGGCATGACTGCTGGAAAATGCAGAATCGGAAAATACTGCAAGAAAAGGAAGAGATGCCAGAGAAAAAGCTTTAAGATCAAGCACCTATTTATGAGTAAAGTATTTAAGGCCTTTAAGGGAAAAAAGGCCTTTATGAGTGAATAAATTTTAAGTTATTTAGATTTTGATTTCACCATAATAGCCATAGTAGTTAAAAAAAACCTCTCTGCTTTGCATACTAAATGACTTTTCAATCTTCCAAGGTTATTGAGAAGTGTTTGTCATATTCTCTTAGATGTTCATTTTGTGGTCTCAGTATTCATAGCTGGTGTATGTCAAAGGTGTAATAAAGAAGATTGAGAGTTAAAGAGTATTTTAAATAAATAATCCCATGCTAAATGTATGTCTGCAAAATTTGATACAGTAGTGCAACTATTCCCTGGAGATAGTGTGACATATGCTGTTTTATGACTTGAGATAATCATGCCTCAAAAAGATACACTGTCATTTTTCCTTATACCAAGAAGTATATAGTGCTCGTAGGGATTATGCCGATCCAAACAAGAAACCTGCAGGATAATACTGGATTTACATTGGCTGTTAATGCAAACTACTATAGTCTACTTAAAAAAGGACCAAAATTGCTCCTCCGCTAATGCGCTAGCATGCATGTTGGGCTTAGGCATATGACTTATCTCATAGTGATTTCTTGATTTGTTTCATAAACAGTCTGTTGCTTATTTTGATAGACAGATGGACTAGAAACTTTCTGGTTCCATTGCTCCTACAGTTGCTGTTTTAAATGGTTTTGTTGATTACTTAAATTCCAATAAATATATTTAGAATACAATAGAAGGCAGTAATGCACAGTCTATCAAAGCAAAAGTAGAATTTTTGATAACATTGATAACATTGTGATAACAATGTTATCAATGTTGTTATCAACAACATAACAAGTGATAACATTGCCCATCTAAACAGACAGAAAACTCAAAACAAAATTTGTGCATGAAAATTTTTGAACTATTCTCATGTAGTTTTGAAAGAGATACGAAACAGGGCTCTGGGTACTTTTTAAGGTTAGTAGGCTGACCAGGTACACTGTGTCTTGTGTTCTTGTCTCTAGTACTGTCAATGTATCTGCAGGCTGTGAGGTTCACCTATCAGTTGCTGGTGTTAGTTTTTGTTGCCTCGGATGCATTACCACTTAAACACAGATTTCTATTTTATTTTGGTTTCAGAGCATTAACTTCAGGTCATGCTAATGCTCTTGATTTTCTTTTTAGGTTTTCAACACTTTAGGGGTAGGGTTTAGGGCATTTATTGCCTTAACAGTTTGACTGCAGTTCACATTTCATGGTTTGACAGTGCTGTGCTGGTAAAATATTTTTCCACCTCCTTAGCCACTTTTCCAGCACACAGCCAAAAGTATGTAAGTAAGTAAGTAAATAAATAAACAAATAAATAAAGTCTGCCTGGTAAAAGAAGACACTTTACATCTGTTATTTATGTCCTTATGTGAGTTATATGTATATAATTTGTGTCTGACATTTCATTTGTCTAAACAAGACCAGTAGTGGAGAGCCTGCAGAAATGGTGTTTCACAAAGACAAAAATGGTTTTTATTTTAGTAAATCTTGTGATCCAGTCTGCATAGATGATGCAGGCACATGGAAGTCAGATATAATTTCACCTTGTTTAAGTATTACTGAAATCTAAATACTAAAATTACTTCCTAATTTTTTAAAGTTACCATTGATTTCCTTTTCTTCACCAAGTTTTACAGCAACATGGAACGTTTAGGTGTAGGAGAGTGTAAATCATAAGTTCTGTTTTTTTTTTTTTTAACTAATCCAGTGAATTGTCGTGGGTATAGTGAGAGGTGTACTGCTTCAGTCAGGGCAAAAATCCTTCTTTGAAGGAGGAATCCTTTAAAGGAAGGACTGGGGATGGTGGTAAGAGGGGAAGAATCTGAGTAATTTCCACACAGCCATGTTTATCAGCACTGGAAGTACTTCAATCATACATCTAAAACTATGAACAGACTTTAAGAAAGTTTGCTTTTGAAATACCCTGCTTTAAAATTTTGAACCTTATATATGACAGCTAATATTGCTGTTCAAACTGTAATTTGTCAGCTCAAGATTTCAGGGAGAAGTAGCTTGGTTTTGCACTGATAAAAATGGAAAGGTTTCTTCCATCTTTGTTCAAGTCAGAAGTTTTTAGTCACTCTTGAAGTGCACCATAATGTGTTGTAAGTAATTTTTGTTTGTTTCTTTGTATGTTTTTCAAAGCTGGGAAATACTTATTTTTTTAATTAGTTACTCTTTCCACTAGAAAATGTATGAGGTAAGTCCTCATTAAAGTCTCCTTTAAAATGAATAAGAAAATTTAGATTTGAGCCTTGATATTTTCTTTAAAAATTGCTATGCAGAAATTTATTAATTTTTTGTCAACATCTTTCTTCACTATATTGAAATGTTTTCTTCAATATAAATCTATTCCTTGGTCATGCCTAAGAAAATCAAATGTAGCATACACCATACTGCTACCATTGTTGCTAGCTGTTTGAAACCTTATTGCTCTAGACTGTAACTCTCAGCAGAAGCTATTAATAGAAAAATGGCAAAACCTAAGGCACTCTAATGCCAGGGAAAATGCCT
The DNA here is from genome assembly GCF_017639235.1 of Corvus kubaryi. Taxonomy (NCBI): domain Eukaryota; kingdom Metazoa; phylum Chordata; class Aves; order Passeriformes; family Corvidae; genus Corvus; species Corvus kubaryi. The sequence goes on from NW_024582075.1 coordinate 14,090,601, forward strand.
AGACTCAGAGAAACCTCTGACAGTAGGTTCCTATAGGATGTTATCTTGTTAACAGTGCCAAAATATGCAATAGTTTAAACTGAACACTATGGTTAAGCTGCTTTTGTTCGAGGCACGATGCTGTTACGTTGTCCTGTTACCCTGTTAGTCTGTGTTTGTAGAGCAAATTACTGAGAGTATAGTATTAAAAAAGCTTGTTTGAAACATGGTATAATGTAATACTTTGTATGCCAGCTCATTTGAGAGACGTATGTGAGTGAGTGATTGATTGTAGATATTTTTCATGTTTCCATTACTGGGCAAGACTTTTGACCTTGCAATTCAAGATTTATATTGTCTGGATGTGATTTTTTTTTTTTTTTTTTTAGCTATGATCTTGAGATCTGTAAGGTTTATTTGTTATAAGCTCATAGCAAATTCAGAGAATTTTACCTTGCACTTCAGAAGTCTGCCCTACCATTTGGGATCATAGCAAACTATGTTCCAGGGAGTCTACAGGAGTTAAGTCATCTTGTATATCAGAAAGAACAAAAGAACGAATGAAAGAATGAACAAAAGAAAGAAAGAATGAAAAAACAAAAAAGGACGGAAGGATGGAAGGAAGGACGGAAGGAAGGAAGGAAGCAGGGGAGGAAGGAAGGAAAGGAGGGTGGGTAGCATTTCTCCTTAGTCACATGTCACTATTTATGTAGCTTACATTAGCTATATTAAAGACTTTTTAGAAGTGGCAATGATGGCTTTGAGTATTACAAGAAGGGCTGGGGCAGGGATGCAAACAGAATAAATGGAGGTCATCATTTTGGTGCAGTTGATCTTTTCCCCAGAAAATAGTGAAAAGTGAAAAGAATGTGTCTCTACATGAGGCACATTTCTGTCACTATGTAAAGATAAACTAAGAAGCATTCCTTGATTTGTACTAGAGAAGGAAAAACTACAGAATGATATAGTTTGATGTCCCCTTTCAATAAGAAATATTATATAATTCTTAAACAGGGACTCAGTAGTTCCGCTTGGGACTAGCTGCCTTTCACCTGTGCATCATTCTGTACACCTTGGCCTAATTCATGCCTGCCTGTGCAGTAGGAACAGTTGCCCATTACAAAGTGGCTCTCAAGAGGATTTCCTGTATTTCAGTTTTGCCTGTTGCCTCCTGTTATTGGGAAAGTCTGTCTCCATCGTGTCCATTCACCCCTGCCCCCAGTCAGGTGTTTATAGGTGTCAGCAAATTCCTCCTGACCCTTCTCTAGGCTATATACTCCCAGATCTCTTAGCTTCTTCTCATGTGACAGACACTCCAGTCTCTTAACCACCTCTGTGGCACTTTACTGGAGTCACTCCATTATGTCCATATCTCTACATTGTGATGCGCAGCCTGACAGGAGCACATAACTGATTCATGGTCAGTTTGGCATCTACCAGGATCCACATATCCTTTTTAGCAAAGCTGCTCTCCATCCAGTCAACTTCTTGGGTGTGCTAATGCATTGAGTTATCCCCCTTCAGAGGATAACTTTACATCTCTGTACTGGACTTTGTGATGTTTTTCCTAACCCATTTCACCAGTTTGTCCAGAAGCCTCTGAATGGCAACACTGCCATGGAGTATCAGTCACTCCTCCCTGTTTTGCTTTATATTCAAACTTGCTAAGGATTCACTCTCTCCTTATCCAGGTCATTTTGGATTCAGTATCAGTCTCCAGGTTATACTACTAGTGACTGGCCTCAAGCTGGACTATGTGCCTCTGTTCACAACCCTTTTTTAACTGGCAGTCCTGTTTTAAATCCACCTCCCTGTCCATTTATCTACCTGATACTTAAACAGCTTGTTTATGAGGATATTATGAAAGACAGTGTTGAAAGCCTTGGTACATTCAAGATAAACATATCCGCTGCTCTCCACCTAGGCAGTCATCACTTAGCAGACGTTCGTCACTGTTTTGCTTATCAGATGCTAATGTTATGAAACTCAATCGTAGAACAAAGTTTTGTGTAGAGGCCAGTGCTTCTAAACTCATTGTGTTTGGCAGCAAATATTTGATTGATTTCACTTGGTGATGAACATGCTGAAAATCTTATGGTAGTTAGGGCTTTGCAGGACCAGGCCATAATGTGTTAGTTTCTGCCACAGAAAGAATTTATTCTCAAAGGGTGAAACAATTGCTGCTGCCATGCTTTTTAACTGCGTAACACTGCAGAAGTTCAAAGTGCAACATTCATTTTCCATCTTCCATAAGTTAATTTCTGAACTCTGGGATATCTGATGTGTGGAAAGAGTGAAATTAAAAAAAGAACAGAAATCTTCAGACAGTTACAAATCAAAGTGATGTGGTGGTGTCATCAAACTAAACTGCCATTAGGTTTTACTTTGACATTAACCTGTTTATGTTGTCAAGGTTAAAAAATAAAGAGTAGATGTTTATCACAGTAGGTGCTAGCTATTACTTGACAACTGAGACATAAGAGTTTAAATCTATTCACACTGAATTCAGCAGGAATTTTGCCAATGGTTTTAATGGAGTAAGGGGTTGGCCTTCATTTATAAGGAAAATCACAGAACCTGCAGTTCTAGTATAAGAACTGTAAGGAGGGATAATTTATAAGGGAGATTTGTTAAAATGTAGGACCTAATCTTGCAGAGTTAGCACTAGCATAATTCTTTCAACAGTTAATAAATTAGAACAAGGAAGCCTATGGTTCATAAGTAAATAACATATAAAGTAAGAAAGACATGATGAAAGGGATACAAAAGTTTACACAGAAGATGAAAGCACTCCAATTTTAGAATGTGGGCTGAATACATATACATTAAAACCCCAGGTTTTAGACAAAATTAAAAACATTATAAAGAGGCAAATTTGCAGGTGATTCCAGTAATTAAAAAAAAGAAAAAAAGAAAAAAAGAAAAAAAGAAAAGAATTCTAATTTGTGTTTCGAATGGTAGTTTCTGGAGACATAGATGAGCATCAGAGGATAGAAATGTGATAAATCAAACCAGTGAGTAATGACTTCTTGAAAATAATTGTGTGCATGCAATCATTACCTGATATTTGTTAATATGCAAATGTGTGCATTCTATGGCCTGCTACTGATTTGTTGTTTTCCAAATTAGCACAGGTATTAAAGCTGTAAACTGGAGATTTTCTTATTAATTCATCATATATGTTTTAAGAGCTCTTCCCTTTACTAAACATCTCATAGTCTGAGAAGTGTTAAACTATAATCCGGTGCTCAAAGAACATACTAATTCATTTTTTTTTCCTTTTTTGAAGACATTAGTTATGCTTGAGACGAAATGAAAACACACAACCCCTTGAAAAAGTAGGTCATCTGTGACAGCATAGATGTAATTTGGAATAATAACAAAGAAACAATGCTGTAAAAAGTATGCAGCTCACTAGTGTCCCACTGCTAGCGTCACTCTTCTGCACAAAATGGTCACTTGGAGTTTCATAGCAACAGAGAGGTTAGAGTCCATCACTCTGTAAGCAGCTAAGAAGCTTTGTACAGATGAGCCGTTCTTTTATAGCCTAGTTATTGCAGGACAGCAGTATAATACATAGTAGCCAAGTAATTGTGAGAAAATATTAAATAAAACTTTTGTACAGATCCTACTGACCACTAAAAATATTATAAGAGTTATTTACTCATTGTCAGAAGGTATTAAAGAAAGTAGTGTCTTTTTTTATGGTTCAGAAAATACAAGCCAACAAGAACAAGTAAAATTGCTTTTAGTTGTTTTTGTCACCATCATTACATATGATGACAATTAAATATTACTATTAAAAGATAGTCATATTTATATATGCCATTGTGGTTAGTGATGTCCACACAAAGTGCTGACAGTTGAGCATCTTTACCTGGACTCACTGGCCCTGTCCCACCCCATTTATTGGGGGTGGAACTTCCAGCTTCCTGTTGCAAGATAAATCATATCCTTTTCAAAGGTGGGAGGTGCTTTGGAGGAAATTACTGTCGTGCTGTCAGATTGGAGCTCCATCCTCATACTCACTTGAATGGGCTGTTTGGTTTAGGGGGGCACTTTCTTTTGTCTCTTCCTGGGGCAAGTGGTTTAATGACCATGGATACAAATAGGGCAGGGGTACTTAGTGCCTTCATAGCCTCAGTCTTACCAACAAAGACTGGTGAAAGGATTCAAGGAGAACAAAGTGGATGCAGATCAAGCCAGAGTTTATTTGGGTGAATTTGATTAATAGTATATCCATAGACAAGCTTCATCAAAGGTTTCTGAGAGAGCTGATCAATATCTTCATAGGGCTGATCTTTAGCATCTTTAAAAAAATGAATATTGGAGGACGTCTGAGATGATTGAAGGAAAAGCAATATTACACTTCTAATCAAAAAGTACCAAAATAACTATCTGGGGGAGTACAAACTAGTCAACCAACTTTGATACTAGGGTAGGTCATAGAGTGGGTCTTATTGAAATATATTGCTTTGCCTGTGATTGTTAACATTGATTTATCAAGGATAAAACATGCTTGATGCACTGGATTTCCTTATGCGAAAAATAACCAGACTTTTGATCATCAGGAGATGAATGGTTGTCCTTTACTTCAGCAAGGCTTTTGACAGTCTTCCATAATACTCAATCCAAGTTAGGATGATACAGTCTGAATGGGAGAAAAAACAGATTTGTACAAAACTCATTGGATTGTTAGGCTCAGCAGATTGAGTTGAAATGAGTTGTGCTCTACCAGGTTGCTGGTAACAAGCGGGGCAACAAAGGGACTGACCCTGCTTAGCATCTCGATTGTTAACATGTAGGAGTTTCTGGAATGCTTGCATATAAGGTGTTCCGTAAACAGCAGACAAGGGGGTATCTGTTGATATGCTTGAAGGCATGGCTGTTGTCCAGAGGGACCTGGAGAAGTTGGAAGAGTGGGTTGACAGGAGATTAATTATATCCAACAAAGATAAATGCAAACTCATACACCTGGGAAGGAATATATCCCTTTACAACTGTAGATGCTGGACACTCACTGCCTGACAAGCACATCTTCTGTAAGAGGCTTGTGGGATGTGGTGGATGGTAGGAGCCTGTGGTGTGTCCTGGACATGAAGAAGGCCAACAACAACTCTGTGGAGAGAGGGGGTTTCTACAGGACTAGGGACCATTTAGCGTGGAGAAGAGATGGCTTTAGGGGAACCTAACAGCATCTCTTTGTCACTGACAGGCAATTGAGGATGCATCAGCCAGTCTGTTCACATTAGAGTAGGGGGAAAGGCTGAGAGGCAATGTGCAGGTGCTGAAACAAGAAGAGACTCAGGCTGGATCACCCAGAGAACAGAGCATCAGAGCAAAGCAGGCCAGAAAGTTTATGTTGTCAATCTAGTCTGACCTCGTATCCAGGACAGTTAGAGGGAGGTTGAACTAGAGATGTCCTCAGGTTTCCATCAGCCTGAATTGCGTCGGTGTTCCTATACTATGGTCTTGTTTTATGTATGTGCTGATAGGAACATGTAAAACCAAGGGGCAGCTGGATTATAAAAACAGTAGAGGAGTGGTCAGTGGGGCAATCAGGTTGAAGATGCCATTTCAAGAACCCTTACAACAGACTCCCCTTGCCACCACTTAGTGACTGAGTGTCCTGCCTGCTTTGACTATTTGTATAAATGTAGTCTTATGTCAACACCACAGTAAATTAGCTTTGCTTTCAACAAACACTCAGTATCTGTACAACAGCAGTGTGAAGTAGTTTAATCAATTTAGTCATTTAGTCAGTTGTGTAGGAGAATTTGAGGTAGGTTTTGGCATGCGAAGGCAGCTTTGTATTTCTCAATATTTTCTTCTTCTCTCATGGTCAGAAGCTTAAATTCATATTTGTGGTTTTGGTATTACGTTAATTGCTGGTGTCGTTTAGAAGGAGGTTATATGTGGGAATATGTATGTCTTTAACAGTTTGCTCTTGTTGATAATATTATCATTGTCAGGTTCAGAATAAGGTTAAGACAGAACTGTACTGGAAAACCTAGTACTTAAAAGTTGGTATGAAAGTGTAAATATTACAGGTTTTGGTTTTGTTTTGGAAGAAAAGAGGTTCTAGCCCTTTCCACATGCATGTGGAAACAAACTTATAAGTGTCTGAGTCGAACAGAGAGGTCTAGGTATTCCTTTAAGTTTTGAAAGGTCTGACTTATTCCTGGCATCTTTATAAAAGTTTGGAACGTGATGGCAGAGTCCCAGTCAAAAGTAGTTTGAAAAGTGTTGGGGAAGATGAAACAGGAAAGCCTTATAAATATGGTTGCCTGACAAAAGATTTTGGGAATATGAAAACTACAGGCGACATCGAAATGAAAGCCACTTTTGAAATACCAAGTCTTAGTTACTGAACAACTGGAAAACAATGGTATGGCCGACTGAAGGTAATCCCCTCTTGATGGAACAATACCCTCTGCTTGCAGGCAGGTCCAAGGGTCAGAGCAGACCCTACTAGCTCAGCAGAAGGGGTCCAAAGAGTAGTTTTTAGAAGTTAAGATGTAACACTCTGTGGTAATATAAGAACTCTTATAGGCTGTATGTAAATGCTATAGGATTTGTATCTTGTATTAGATTGGTTAGTGACAATTAGAATATTCAGTACAGAAGATGATTTATTGTATTGTAACCAGGACTTCACCATTGCATTCCATCCTATTCTCATCACTTCTTCTTCACTCTCTTTGCTCTTGCTCTCTCTCTCTCTTACCCGCTTACTCTCTTGCTCTCTTGGGCCTGCTCAGAGCTGCCAGCTGCAGCTCTAAGCAGTGCCCCTATACCCACGCCCTTTGCAATAAACCGCATGTTCCAAGATCAGACTATAGAGATCTCTCGTCTCCATCCGTCCCGACTGTCCGAACCCACACCCCAAGCTCCCTACAGAAAAGTATCAAGAAAACCTTCATAGTACCTTCAAAGGAGGCACTTAAAATGTTTCATGCTGCATGTGTAGAAACGGAAGGGGGAATGACATTTCTGTAGTTTCTGATTCCTCATTTATCTTGGCATTCGAAAGCTAAGGTAGGAAGACGGCAAATATAAGTTCTGATTGCAACAGGGCAATAAGCAATAGCCTTGTAGGGGAGAAATGGCCTGTTCCAGCTTTTAAATATTGCTTTTACCTGCCTAGGATTGTCTCATTCCTGTAACTCTTATTAATGCTTCTGCATACATGCACATTTAAGACAATTTTTCAGAAAGCAGATGTTCTAAAATCTATTCGAATCCAACTGCTGACAATATGCAACTAAAAAAAATAGGATAGACTTTAGAGTCTAATGTCTTTTCCCTAATCTAATGTCTTTTCCTACCCTCTCCAAACTTTCACTTTTTTTTTGCCAGAGTACTTTGCACATCCTCTAAACAATTAAAAACAATCTGATTCAATTTCCATTACAAAAGGTAAAAGCATATATGTATTTCCAGTCTATTTTAACTGTATGTAACTTAGTTGCCTGGAACATAATCCATTAAATGATTTCTGAGCTTGAAAAGCAGGTGGAAATGTGTCTGAAATCTGGCACTCTCATGGTGCTCCAGACCCCTTAGGAGTTGTGGGTTTCCATCCAGGGGAAATAACAATTACCCAGAGTTAAAAACAGACAATCTAATGGTTTCCTAGCCTGTTAGCTTTCAATATCTCTAGGAGTGAAGTGGAAGAATCTGCTGAAAAGGTGAATGGGAACAAAGAAAGATGTATAAAAGGTTTTATTATCATAAAATGTGAGTGAAATAGAGTGGAAGTTTCCTGCTTTTTCAAGTGCAATTTCAACTGGCCAGTTACCCTAGCACAAATGGATATGGGGACTGCCCTAACAGAGAAATGATTTTGGATCCTATTGCACTATAAATTAGTCAATGTCTTGGACATCTGTGTCTGAGCTGACTTTTCTTTGCCTCAGAGGTTTTTGACCTCTTCAGTAATGGTGAATAATAATTAATTTCCTATGGAGTCTTTCATTCTGCACCTCTGAGATCCTTCTTCTTGTGACTGTGACCTCTCCTATCCTTCTCTTATTGTTTTAGGGTATAACCGTCTCCACATTTCTACAGAGGATTCTCCTTCAGGCTTCAGCTACTGAGGAATAAATGATGATGTGCTGTGACCTTTTATACTAGCACTTCACAGTCCCATATGAATTGCAATTACATTTTCTCTTTTTGGCATGTGTGGCCCCTCAAGGCTTTACACAGCTGACAATCTGTGGCAGGTCTCTCCTGAGTATCAGAAACAAGATTGCCCAATGAACAACAGCTGCACATTCAAGTACAGAATTATTTCTCATGCAAAAAGTTATAAGAATTCTTCCTGGGGAAAAAAAAAAAAATCTAGAGATGAGTTAGTAACATATCCAGACATTAGTTCGTAACACAAATACTGGTTTTTTTCTGTCAAGAACTGATTCTACTCCTACTTTGACAGTATACATTTAACTGTAATGTAATTACCCATACTTATTAAACATCTGTGGAAACTAATAGTCATTCAGTGATCTAAGAAAAAAACATGGGTAGCAGCATATACAATGAAAGGTGTTGGGATTTATATGTTCCTCTTGCTAAGAAAAATATTTGAAGTGAATGGACTTCTAGAATTAAAATAAATATATCTGAGAGAAGATAGATACTCAAATCTGGGGACAGGGGATATACTGAGCTACCTTGAGAATATCCAGACGCTATATTCATATTTGTATTCACCTATGAACGTTTGTTAATAAACCTTCCTGTCAGCTTAGTAACAAAACTGGAATGAGCATCTTGGTCTTGTGATTTTTCTTTTGATTCCTGTTTTGTGGATTCTGCAATACTGTGAGGAAAAAAGTCTGTGCAAGAAAGCAAGGAGTTTGTTCTAAATGCTCTAGGAGGTCAATAAGATCCAGAAATCTGATGAAAGAAGAGCTTTAAGAAAGATAACCATTAACACTGTCAGAAATTAAAACACTGCTTCTCTTAGAACTTTTACATTCGGAAAAAATATCCTCCCCCATTGCCCCATGGATCTGTGGGTAAACAGTTTTGCCTTGCCATTATTCAACTTGCAATTAAACTGTCTTCTGGGGCCTGTGATCTTTTGTTATCAGACCAAACAAGTTCTCAGTGTGTTATAAAGCACGTTTTTAAAAAGTGTTCATCAAGTTTGTTTCCTTCTTGCTAAAGGAAAGTAAGAAAATGCCTACAAATCAGTATTATCTTTCTAAAGCATAATTACTTTTTTTGGTTTTTTGTTTGATTTGCCATATGTTTTTGTACTCAATGTGACTTGTTTATAAAAAATCTCTTGGCAGACCAAGACTAGAGATCACTGCAATATTTTAAGAAGCAGGGAGACATTAATGTCTACTTTATAGAGCTTTTTTGAAATTTACATTACATGGTAGATCTGCAATTGAGGAAAAGCAGTAGTCTGGAATCAGTACAAAAATCAGGTGAAAAATATTTGCTGAAAAACAGGTTGCTTTTAGCAATATCATTTGACATTCATTTTTGACCATCACTTTTTTTAAACATGGCTCCATTAGACTATCTTCAACACTTATCTAGTCATCAGTGTCATCTTTGTGCAGACAAAAATACGTATGCAAGGAGTACTTATTGGTTTCTTAGACATAGGAAGAAATATAGCCTTTGAAGAAGCCTTTGATAAAACAGTCTTATAAATTAAAACAACAGAAAAGAAATCCATAAGAAATCTGTGATTTGGATGGTAATAGAATCTTAATTTTCATGCAGTTTTTTAGGTTGCATAGAATGCAAATATTAGAGTTTGGAAATAGAAACTTAGAGCATCCATTGTACATGATGCTTAAAATACTGTTAGAGAGCACATGAATATTTTTGGTGAAAGCTACTAGAATACTCTAATCAGGCAAACACCTGTAATATGATGACTAACACAATGGATCAATCCTGTATATGGTAGGTTGGAAATTATCTGGAACTGTGATATTATTGGTTCTACTTAACAGCTTGTGAAAAACTCGGGGTGAGCAAAAAAGCCCCCAAAACGTGGTACAAGAACAGAGATAATGCAATTCAGGGAAAACTGGCATGAAATTAGAAGAAAAATCAACCTTTGAGAAGGACAATCTTTTACCATAATGTGAACTTCCAGCTGACTAGGGAAACCTGTTTATGAAAAAATGAGCAATCCCAGAAGAAAAACAAATTAAATTACAGGAAGACACTTCTTACCAGTTTGAACTAGTTCTGTATTTTTTTTGCTAAAGTGATCAATTTTCTTTTATTCAAGTTATCAAATTTTTTTGCTAAAGTGATCAATTTTCTTTTATTCAAGTTATCAAATTGTCTCCTCAGAGGTTTTCAATTTCTTTGCAGCTGGTGGGTGTTTGGATAAAATCGAGGATAGAATTCAGCTCACATTTTTTGAAGGGCTTTGGTATCTTTCAGGATAAAGAATTCAATGTAAATGTAAGATTATTATGTCGAAGAAGTGCTGTGAACTTGGAAAGCAATTAAAAATGACAATGTAGAAATTATCATCAGGTTCATGAACAGAATAATGAAGGCTAATACATCATTTACAGGAGTTGCAAAAATGCAAATGAATAACAATGTTTATTTATAAACTATTGTCAGTGTAGGCTGTGATGTGTTTGGAGATATAGCATATTTTAAAATGAAAGGCAAAATTGATGGAGCAGCTAAAAGAAAAAAAAATAAAATCTACTAAATCCTGAATTCCAAGGTTATCATTAGGAATCTGTAGGGTTAATGACAGTCAAGGAAATAAATAGTATCTGTTTATGCAAAAGCTTTTGGTTGGTTTAAATATTAACATGATATATTTCTTATTTGAGATTGGATTAATTTTTAGGAGAATAAAATGGAAATAAAATCACCTGTATTATATTCTCAGTGCTAATATTGTTCTGAGTGAGCCACCAGGAGAGATTTATCTGAGCTTAGCAATGCCATTGTACCTGATATGGCTGTAAGAATATTAAATGAAAGCTACGCCTGCACTTTGGCAAATCTATGTGTAGAAACTTAATTTCTCTTTGAATTTTGTGAAACCTGATTTCACTGAATGATATTAAAAATCAGAACACCTCTGCACAGTATCTTTCTCCTCTATACCTCGAACGTAGAGGCACTGGAACAGGCTGCCCAGAAAAATTATGGATGCCCCATACCTGGAAGTTTTCAAGGCCAGGTTGGATGTGCCTTTGAGTAGCCTGGTCTAGGGGTTGGAACTAAGTGATCTTTGAGGTTCCTTCTAGCCCAGGCTATTCTATGATTTTGTGATTCAGTGACTCAATCTGGAACACTATGGCTTGGATAGCTGACCTACTAAATGGATGAAAAGACTGGGGGATTTGGAGGACAGAGGGTTGTTGTTGCCATGTTCTATCTGGAGGCCAGTTACAGGGAATTTCTTGGGGATCTGTCTTGAACCTATCCCATTCAATGTACTCTATTAATTTGTGGTTGTGTCCTCACAAAACTTTTGGTTGAACCAAACTAGGATGTGATTGATACAGCTTTCCAAAGATCTGTGGACAACTTGGAGGAATGCTATTAAATTAAACAAGGATAAATGTAAAGTTCTGTGACAGGTATGGACTACCCTTTCAATGGTACAAAGACTAGCCCTTTGTATTGCCTAAGCAAGGACTGACTGATGAAAAACTATTGAAAAGGCCTGTAGATATTGATGGACAGAAACTGATCAGAAACATAGGCAGTAAATAGGTTGAGGAAGGTGCTCATTTTCCTTGATAATTTTCTTGACACATTAGATCACCTCTAGAGTACTATATCCAGTTTTACAACCCTCATTCAGATTATTAGTGTCCTGGAAGAAGTTTAATTTACTTGAAGTATTAAACAGGCGACTACAAAATCCTCAAAGAATAATGTCTCTTTTGTTTTAATTAAGTAGTTAGCAGCTTTTTTATGTAATCTATCTCTCTCTGTATCTTCTGCTCCCTAACTCTAAGGTGCCTGCAGTTTGTCCATGCCTTTTTGATTTATAACTACCACTGGAAGTGGAAAATAATAGGCACAAGGGACAGAAGAATGAAATCTCAAACTAAATAATAACAAAGAGAAAGAGAAAAAAGCGCAAGAAGTACGCATAAACAAATATCTTAATATTAGATTAATTTTGTTTCAGTGAGATACGTAGGTCATATTTTTATTGACCTTATTTTTCTCATAATTTTGTGATGCATACTAAGGAATAAAACAGAATTTAGTAAGAACTCAGGTTTAGATTTGTGTCATCATCCTATTCCAATAGGGAATAGTTACCTAAATCTAGACAGTTCAAGTCTTAAGGTTGGCTAAAACTGACCAGAAGAAACAATGGGAACCATTGTAGAGCTGCCAGAATATGTCAGGGAGTGCTCAAGTACATCAATCAGTTGCTAATATCAAATTTCAATCACCCTGATATTAATTGCAATAAAAGTTGATAATTTTTTTTTAAGTTGCACATCTTCGAAAGCTGCTAGGAATGGTTTCTGACTGTTTTAGTATGAAACCGAGATCAAAAAAAGTGTTCAAACTTGAGATAATATAAGCATGGTAAACTAAAATGGGATGGTGGTGGAATAAAAGCATGATATGTTACGTATGAAAAAGCATATTCACAAAGAACAGTGCATGAACTTAGCTTATCTTTACAAGCAGATCATGCAAACAAAATATTCTTCTAAATCAGTCTTACCAGAAAATGTCAATACTGAAAATTTAGGTCCTTTTTAAATCTAAGTTTTCCAAACAATGGAGGTCTATGGACTGTCTCTTCTATTAGATTACCTCTCCAAGGCTAGTGGGCTTCATGTCTAACAGGAGCCAACATTGTGCTCTTGTGGCAAAGAAGGCTAAGAGTATCCTGGCCTGCAATAGGAAAAGTGTTGATGGTGGCCAAGGGAGGTAATCCTGCCCCTCTACTCAGCTCTAAGATGGTAAAGCGACTGGACTACTTCATCTGAGCAAAGTCGGAGATAGCTGGGCTGTTCAGGCTGGAGAAATGAAGTTTCAGGGGAAATATTGGCAATGCTTACAAATACCTGAAGAAGGGCTGCAAAGAAGACAGTGCCAGGCTCTTTTCAGAGATGCCAGTGACAGGACAGGACAGGATGGGACAGGAGATGCCTGAAACACAGGAAGTTCTTTCTGAATGTCAGAAAACACTTTTTCACTGCAAGGGTGACTGAGCATTAGCACAGGTTGCCCAAAGTGATTGTGAAATCTCCTTCCTTAGAGATATTCACAAGGCATCTGGACTTTGTCCTGGACAACCTTTTCTAGGTGATCTTACTTGAGCAGGGGTGGTCGGACAAGATCATCTTCAGAAGCCCCTTCCAACTTCATCCATCCTATGATTCTGTGATAAAAGCGGTGAATTAGTAATAAAAACCAATTACTTGAGAATGTTTTCTAAATAAATAGAAAACTTTATAATTTTGGCACAATTATATACAATTTTACTTGAAATTTTTTCTGCAGATATTTAATATTTTTCGTCATTTACTAATTTATTTATGTCTTAATTCCTTTTACAAGGCTACTCACTTACAGAAAGAACCCATCTGAAGAGAATATTAAGAAATTTTTCAGTACTCACTTTTTTTTCCTTTAGAGAGGGATATACCTTGGTGCAGAGACACATAATAAAGGCATCTGAACATCTCAGTGGAATTGTAAGTGGCAGCATTCATCTTAGTAATGATGTATCATAAAGGAGGCATGTATAAATAGGTGTAAATCTCTAGACAAGTTTTGTGAAGAACAGTCATTCTTTATTTGAGACTCTAAATTCAAGAGCTTCATGGAAACTACAGTGTTAAGTGTAAAAAGGCTATTGCCGTCTTTGATTAGAATGGACAGGTTTTCTCCTCACAGACATATCAATTAATTCAAAATAAGATTTTTGAATTGCTTTGGTTTTATGCAAATAAAATGAATTCAGTCTTTTGACTAAATGTTTAGTATTTATAAATAGCAGGAAAATACATTTTCTGTGTTTGTACAGAAAATAACAGAAACATGCTGTTATGAATTACAAATTTTTGGCTACTTATCCCCACCAAAATCTGCTGTAAAAGTCTAGATTCCATCCTTTAAAATGCTTATCACTTCTTCAGACTGATAGTTGTGTAGTTTCCATGGATGAAATACTAATTAATTCCTGCCTGCAATTCTAATTTAAACAGCCTAGTTCCTTATATTAGGCAACACAACACAGTGATTTAGTGCAGCTGTGCAAGAAGCAGTTCACAAGGAGTGATCCTTGTGCATAAAAATTACATCTGCAAATGTGCCTGTGTCTTGTATGTGAGTTTAGCATAACACCAACACAATTCAATTAAAAATCACAGTGGTTTTATCATTCTGCTTAGATCAAAGAACAAATAGCTGTAGGTAATTCAATTAAAAATTACTGATGGAACGTACTGGTAGTATCTGTTGTTTAATCTAGAGTGATTTATCTTAATTTGTATTTTGGTCTATATTTCTCTATTTGTCTTCACAGTAGTGGTTCTGAGTGATTAATAACTACTGATAGTATTCAGGCTTGCGTAGCCTTAGTGTGAAATTCAACTGCAGAAGCACGTGTCTATATTGTTGCTTCTCCCTTTGTCTTGCAGATACTATGGCTGAAGGTGTTATCACACAATTCCTATTACTGCAAAAATTTTTCATGTATGATTCATTTTGATTCCTTGTGAAATGACATGGAATGTGTTGGCTCGGGCTAGCCAGTGCAAGATGCCAGTCTTAGAATCTTAGAAGCATAGAGCACTTTGGGTTGGAAGGGATCTTTATAAATTAGCTTGTCCAACTCCCCTGCCATGGGCATGAACAGCTTCCACTAGACCAGATTGCTCAAAGTCCCAGCCAGACCAGACGTTGAACATTTCCAGTGATGGGGCATCCACAGCTTCTCTAGGTAGTCTGTTTCAGTGTCTCACTATCATCATAGTAAAAAATATCTTCTTTATACTCAGTCTAAATCTATAGTTTTCATTTTGAAACTATTGCCCCTTTTCCTGTCACTACAGGCCTTTGTAGAGTCTCTCTCCATCCTTCTTATAAAGCACCTTTAAGGGTTGAAATATTGCCATAAGGTCTTCCTTAAGCCTTCTCTTCTCCATACTGAACAACCCCAATAATTCCAGCACCTGAAGGGGGCTTACAAGAAAGTTGGTGAGGGCTTTTTTACAAGGGCCTGTAGTGAAGGGTAATGTCTTCAACAGAAAGAAGTTAGATTTCAGTCCAGTAATACTTCTTTTCTGGTTGGGCTGCCTATTACTGGATTAAGAATTTACCCTTGATATGTCTCAAGAGTCTTCTGGATGGCTTATGTCTTGCTGTGCTGCTTTTCCAGCAGATGTCAGGATGACTGGAGTCCCCCAATGGGATCAGAGCTTGTGTGTTTCTTCCTGAAGTAAGAATGCTACATCACCATACTCCCTTCTATCCCACACCTGCAGTAAACACCAACTACAAGATTTCCTTTGTTAGCTTGGCCTTCAAATTTTTACCCATAACTCTCAACCCATCCATTGCTGCTTTTCAAAGGTAGCTTTGTGCATTCAATCTACTGTTTACAGAGGGAAGCCTCTCTACCTCTCCTTCCTTGCTTGTTCCCTCTGAATGGTATATAGCAATTTTTGTTACCCATGTGTCTTGGTTTAAGCCCTGCTGGCAACTAACCACTATGGAGCCACTCACACTCCCACCCCAGTGGAAAAGGGATGAGAATCAAAAGTAAGACTTGTAGGTTGAGATAAGAACAGTTTAATAATTGAAAAAAAGTGAAATACAATAACAATGATGATGATGATGATGATGATGATAATTAATTAGTTAAAAAAAAAAGGTAAAACCAAAGAAAAACAAGCGATGCACAATACAGTTGCTCACTACATGCTGACTCCCCCATAGTGCACCGTGACTAGCCCCTCTTTCAGCTAACTCCTTCAGTTTAGGTACTGTACAGTTTGAGTCACTTGGCCTGGCCATGCTCCCTCACTGCATTTTGTGCACTTCCTTAACTGGCAGAGCACAAGACACTGAAAAAGTCCTTGACTAAGGGTAAACAATGCCGAGCAACAACCAAAACACTGGTGTGTTATCAAGAGTATTCTGGAATTATCCTGAATACAAAACACAGCACTGTATTAGCTACTGAGAAGAACTAAACTCTATCCCAGATGAAATCAGGACACCATACTATATGTGTTGGTATAGAGATAGGTAGGGCTACTGACTGTCACTTTTTAGAGAAATATACTGTATTTGATCCCCTGGCCACGATCTAAGCCACCAAGTAATTTACTCAGTCTCTCTCTCTAGCAGGACAAGGGCTGAAAATAAAAGGACAAGATCATGGGTTAAGGTACAGACAGAGAAATCACTTACCCATTACTGTCACAGGCAAACCAGACTTGACTTTGGGAAAATCAATTTAACTTATTACCAATTAACATGAGAGTAAGATTGTGAGAAATAAAATCAAAACTAAAACCACCTTCACGATCCCTCTCCTTTCTTTGCAAACTCAGCTTTAATCATGACTCTTCTTTTTTCTCCCAAACATAAGCAGTACAACAGTTCATCTCCGCTGCTTCTTCCTCCTCACACTTTTCTCCTGCGGTAGTGTTGTGTCTCTGCAACAGAATACAGTCCTTCACAAACTTCTCCAGTATTGATCTTGGACTGCAATTCTTCAGGAAGAGTGTGGGTCCCCCATGGAACAGAGTTTCTGCCAGAAAACCTTGTGTGGGCTTTTCCATGGACTGCAACTCCTGCCAGGAGCCTGCTTCAGCTTGAGCTCATGCTGCAGGCTCCTTTGGGGCACATATACTTGCTCTAGCATGGAGTCCTCCACAGACTGCAGGGTGGATATCTGCTCCAACACAGTCCTACACAGATTGCAACAGAACCTCTGTGCTGGCACTGAGTCTCTCTTAGAGCCAGCTGGAACTAGCTCTCAGATGTGGGAACAGCTCCTGTTGTCTTCTTGTGGAAGCTCTTCCCATGAAAACCTTGCCATGAAAACTCAATACAGAGCTCTATCACAGGTGTTCCCCTCTTGATGCCTAGTGGATCAGCAGCCCCTGTCTCTTTTCTATTACTCAAAATTCCATCCTCTTCTCCCACTAAGTCTAGTTTAAAGTTCTCCTTACAGGTACCTTTAGATACTTTTGCCTCTGTATACACTTATAAGCTAATTACCCTCAAAAAAAAAAAAAAAAAAAAAGGACTCAAGCCATAAACTGCATCCTGAGAAGCATCCCCAAGGACTCCCTTTGAAGGGTTTTACCTGCAACAGAAGAGGATCTTAGGAACAGAATTTTAACATGCAAAGTCTCCAAGTCTACCGGGATTATGCAGCTGAACAGGCACTGGCTCTGTTTTACTGGCTTT
The DNA here is from genome assembly GCF_017639235.1 of Corvus kubaryi. NCBI lineage: Eukaryota > Metazoa > Chordata > Aves > Passeriformes > Corvidae > Corvus > Corvus kubaryi. The sequence goes on from NW_024582075.1 coordinate 14,108,004, forward strand.
TGTGCCATGACAGTGTTTGTGTAAGTGCTGGTGTTGTGGGTGTTTCCCAGTGTATTGGTGAGGGATGAATGTCAGGGTGGAGGCTTGTGACCTGGATTTCTCTATCCCACTCTTTTCTAGCTTCTAGCTCTTTTCAGAACACTTGTCATCAATTACTTTTTTTTTTTTTTCCCCAGTTGTTCTATGTGTTTGCAAGAGTTCTGAGATCATGAACTTTTGGAAACTTTTCTGTGCTTTATATGAAGCATTGTGATCAAAGTCTATATGGCAGACTTATCCCTGGGGTTCATCTGCTTTGTGTCAGAAGCCTTATGTTGGTTTCCTCCTTCTATTTGTGGATAAATTTTAAAAGAAGTTTCAGACATTTGTGGAAGTGACTCAAAGTCATTCTTCATTGCCAATTTAGTTACAGCTCACTTGGCGTTTTGAACTGCTTTAGCAACTGACTGCTATTCTTTTGGAATGAACTAGAAAAGTATAAGCAGCAGGTAAAATATATTAAAAGCTGCATTCACAGGGATCTTCTCACTGTTAAAATGATCATAATTTTCCAAATTCACTTGAGATGTACACAGTATGTATCCTTCCTATCATCTCTTTGAAATATTTTATAAAGTGCTCTTAATTATAGTTTTCTTCAAAATATCCATTTTCCTATTATGTAGATAAAATACATGTTCAAAATGCAGTTTCCCTCATTGTGTGATATTGTCATTATCAGAATCTGTAGCATTGGAACGGAATGACCTAAAACAGAGCTTGAAAGACTCTGAGGTCCTTCACCTGGCCTGCTGTTCAGTATCTGCCCTGAGCAGACTCATAGTTCCCTACTCCTCTCATCTCTTTTCATCAGTCACCTTCACTTCCAGAGACACATTTTACTTATAATTCTACAAGCCCCCCCCCCCCAAAAAAAAAACAAACAAAAACCCCCCAAGCAGATAAATCAACTCTTCACTATTTACTCAGGTATGCAGTGTTTGTGTGTTCATGTGAAAACAATGGCTGTGTGTGGACATAAATATGTTTATATTTTCATGTGTGTACATAAACTTGTACAAAATGTGAAAATTTATATATTATTAATTATAAGTCTGTGTATTATAATACCTGTATTCAAAAAATGGATATCTCTGTTTCTGTTTACAGATTAAAAAAAAAATTAAATACATTAAATGCCAACTTAAAATACCAGTCAAAAAATAGTTCCTTTTGTCATACTCTGTTATAAACTGAGAATGGGAACAGAAACTGCCATAAATTAGGAGAAAGTTTGCTAGATAAAGGTCTAGCAAGAATCTGATCATACAGGAGAGTAGCAGAATAACATATGCAGATGTGGCACAAATGTCTGTTGCTTTTGAAAAACAGGTTATGCATCATAAACCCAGTAACCAACTTTTCTTCCAGACTGATAATCATTTTATATAGTCCCTAACATGGAGTTAGTGATGACTATTTCACGCAATTATCTGCTCTGGGAGATTTCAAAACTCTCTTAAGACCATGTGTCTTGGGGTGACTTTATGATGTTGTATCGCATATCACTGCCCTATGCCCAGAAATTAATTTTGTGCCTTTCTATGCCTTTAAACTGAGCCTGAGAGGGGGGAGGAAAAACTGAGCAAGTTGCCTTCTCTCAGTGGATATATTTCCAAATTTACCCAAACCAGCACACCATGGCATTGTCTTACTGCTAATTCTACTTCCTTTCCCTGTAGATTTTTATACATCAGTTGTTCTATGTGTTTGCAAGAGCTCTGAGATCATGAACTTCTGGAAACCTTTCTGTGCTTTATATGAAGCATTGTGATCCCAGTCTGTATGGCAGACTTATCCCTGGGATTCATCTGCTTTGTGTCAGAAGCCTTGTGTTGGTTCCCTCCTTCTAACAGTTCTTGATGAATATTGTTATCAAGACAAGATAGAATGTGGTTTCTAGCAGTACTAGCTTCTTTTTCTCTTAACTGGGGCATCAAAGTTGTTTCATCTGTCTAGGGTTAACAGCTGAGGAAGCCAACAGCTTGGCAGGGCACAGCAGAAGCAATTCTATACTGAAAAGCAGTAATAGCATTCATATTTTAAGAGATGGTAATGATGGGAACTGTTGAAGTCAGTGGATTTATTGATTTATTTACTACATGCTTTTATATTTTAGCTTTCTTTTCTCTGCAACTAGTTGCAGTGAGAGAAAAGTGATTTGCTTCTTTTTTGCAACCTCCCCAAAAAAATGACTGAACTAGATCAAGACATTAATACCTTACCATATTTAATTCTTCTATATATTACTATGATTTTTGAAAATTTTAAGACACCTTTTATAGAAATCCTACCCTTAAAGTGTTGATCTTTCTCTCTTTTATAATATATTTTAAAGACATGGTCCTAGAAAAATTACTTATAAAGGGCAGACTATGTTTAAAGCAACATATCAGAATATCAATAATTAAAAAAAATGTTTTACTCAATTAGTTGCTCAAATAAGTTTCAACACTAAAAGACATGTAAGGCTTGTCATTTTTTTGCTTAAAATATTTGACCCATAACATAAGAAAGAGACAAAAAATTAAAAAAACATTAGTAACATGGATATGGTAGCAGCTTGTACCTGTCATGGTTTGGCACTGGCCAAACAGCAGTCACTTACATATGTTTGTTTCACTGCTCACACAAAATATTTTTGTGGGTAACTCACCAGAAAACAGTATTGCTCAGGCTCTGTTCACACACTGGGATAAAAAAAAATCATGGTGCTATTTTTTTTTTGTTTCTGGTTTGTTTTTTCTTTTTTTATGTTTTGTTTCATTTTGTTTTGCTTTTAAGAACTTATTATTTATTTCCGATCTATGTCTTAATTAAGCTACTTCTAGATGGAATGAAGGTAAATTTTAGCATTAATGACTATAAAACAAGGAGTTACAGTAATAAAATCAGTAAAGAACCTCTGGACAAAGATTGTGTGATATTTAAGAAGTTAGGAAAGGAAAGGGATGATCATGAGCTAAATAAAGTGTAATTAGTAATCAGGGATCATAAAGATGCTGTACATTAAAATATAGATATTCTTGCTTCTGATGCATCTGTCTTCAGACTACATAGGTTTAATACAATGTGCAAGAAGAACCCTACTGGATCAGATCAAAGATCTGTGCCCTAGAATTAAGTCTATAATAAATAACTTTGAGAAAGAGGAAGGAAAGGAAAGTGAGGTGAGTTTTTACTCCGAACATTTCCTCTCTTTCCTGTTACTTGTGGCTTTCACAATGAAGACTATTGTTGTATGTGATAGCTGTCACTGTATTTTAACTCCTACTTGTTGGCTTCTTTTGACACATGTAATCTCTTAGTATCATTACAATCTGTTGATCTATAATTTGAATAAATACACTAGAAATAAGAATATTGTATAAAACCAAATATGAGTAAAATTTTCTCAAAGTTCTTACATACTTACTGCATTTTCACTATGGTGATCTGCTTGGGACTCGGGAGGTTTCTAACATCTTTGGTTTGAAGTAAATGCCTTATTATTTTAGTCCCCTTGTGCACTTAGTGGTGATAAACTCCATGGCAGATGTTTACATAACTGGGTATTTGAATGATTTTAAATCCTCCAGCCAAGCTTTCCACTGCCTGTTTCAAGGTGTGCTGGGAAACAGCTCTGCCAGTAGAACTCTGAGGGAAGCGAGTAGTCCTGGGTGATGGGAAGAGTAAACCTTTGATGGTAAAGCTTCAGGGCTTTGTAGCTAATGTGGCAATGGACATTTGCCCACATTTCAACACTAACAGATCCCACCACTCTGTAGATATCTCTTGGAGTGAAGTGGAAATCCTGTCAAACTTCCTGGCTCCAAGCAGATCCTGAAGGCACTAGACTTTGAAGTGTAGGCACTCCAGTGCTAAGATTTTGAGGAAGTAGAAATCTTTATTAGCTGAGTGATCATAGAATTCTTGCAAATGACATAATAAGTCTGTGTTTCCTAGTAAAATCAAGCCCCAAAAAACCCAAACGAAAACCAACTACCCCCCCCCCCCCCACACACCCTCAAAACTTCCTCTGATTCCTTAGGTTTTAACTTTTATATTTTTTGAGATCCTGTTCTGCTTAGTAGTAAGCAGTACAAATTTGAAGTAATTACTTCATGCCTGAAATTGTAATTGAAGAATTAACCCTGATATGCAGATGAACGAAACTTATAAAAGTGTGAAAAACCTGTGATGCAGTGTCCATCTTGGGTGTAGCCTCTTGACTGCCCAAGGTGTACCTTTGAAAGCCCTTCAATAAATACCTGCTTTTATTCTCTTAATCTTGTCTAGCCTCTGTTTTCAAGTAACCAATCAAGGCATCACCTCAACCACCAAAAAACCCCTTTTAGATAAGAAACAGAGTATTTCTTAAATGAAACACTAGTCTATAAGATGTGGTGATTATGAGCTTGCATGCAGATTGAATCATTGGGCAATCCCACAGGACATATCTTCCCATGACAGCTTCAGCTGGGTTTGTGAAGACTGAGGGGATGACCTCTCTGCTCTCTGCAGCTTACTGAGGAGGTGAAGTGGAGAGGGAGGTGCTGATAACTCCTCCCTGACATCCTGTGATAGGATGCCTGGGTAGAATTCAGAGATGCATCAGGGGAAGTTTAGTCTGACAATTAAGAAACATTTCTTTGCCAAGAGAATTGCAAACACTGGGGCAGGCTTCTGAGAGAGGTGGTTAATGCCCTATGCCTGTCAGTGTTTAAGAGGCAGTTAGATAATGCCTTTAATATTCCATTTCAACTTTTGCTCAACCAGAAGTAGTCAGGCTGTTGAAAGAGATGATCAGTGAAGGTCCCTTCCAGATGAACGTAACTCTTCTAGTGTAGTGTAGTCTCACTCAGTTCTTCCAGTTTTCTAATTAGAAGTTCCAAAATAAACCTTTCTAGACAAATCTGATTCAGTGAACAGCATAAGCAAATAGGAGCCTCCTGTCTAAGCCAATACTTTGACAATCACATCTAATACAATATTCAAAAGTTGCTATGCCAGAGACTAATTTCCTCTGAAAAATGAGAGAGATCTTCATCCTCACTAAATAAACCATTCTACGAGAGCAGAGTCAATGTGACTCACATTAAGTACATCACATGAAAGGAGTAACAACCCTAACCAAGTTCATATGTGAATATAGAAGTAATTTAGGCAAGTACAGCAGAGTAGGGAGAAGGCACTGACCCAGGCAGCAGGTCCCAGAACAGCCGTACTCTGTTCTCTCCCTGTACTCAGGTATCTAGCTGGTGAGATTTTAAACACCCTGAAGTCACTCTAACCTGCACTGTCTGCTCCCAAAGTTTGGAGCTGAGAGAGGCAAAGATTACGTGGAGCTGCTTTCTGCAGAATTTCCGTAAGCTGAACTAACTGCATCTCTTGTGATCTTCTGTGGTGGCAGCAATAGCAGCAATCATAGCAGTTTTTTTCTCCTCATGTTGAACCGCAGCTCAAGGGGCGTAAAATATGTCATGTGTACTCTTGCAGGCTTGAAACTGAGTGGCTGCTGCTGGAGAATAAATAGTATTATAACATTTTTTTTACAAAATATGTAAAATATCATGGCTACTGAAACAGATAGTGTATGCAAATTTGGGACTGAGGAAGAGAAGTTGCCCAACATTTTTAATGCTAATCATGGAGTCCTAATGATTTTAACATAGTCATGGACATAGCTGAATAAAAGTTGTTCATTTTACCTTCCTTAGTTCTACTTAATGGATTTTAAATCATTATCCTGCAGAGAAATCTTGCTTGAATCAGTTGATTAGTTCAGTTGATACACGAATGATGTTTGCTTTATTTTCTTACAAAGCCAACAATATCATCTTATCCAGGAATAGAAATTTTTGCTATTTTAATTTTTTTGTTGTTGTTGGGTCTTTGGGGTTTTTCCGCTATAAAGAAAACCCCCAAAACTACACCTTTATCACTCATATGAAAATGTAATTTGCTCTTATTCTGGTGTGTTGTGACCTGCCTTGCATACACAATAATTCTGTTTCAATTATTTCCTATAAAGAACTACTGTTTTGTAAAAGAATCACATAATTGCAGCTCTTAACATTTTATCTTTCATTGTCTTTTTTTTTTTTTCTTCTGAAAGCAAAGTTATAGTGAATGAAAACCATTATTAAAACTTGTCAGGTGCTTTCTCTTTTATAGGGCAATAAACTAAGCTGTTTTCAAAGAAATAAAGAGAATATATCAATGTTTTGACCATTATCAAGGATTTAATCTGTACTATACTTTCACAAGATTGTAGGATGTTTCATGGTACAGTTTTTCTGATGCAGCAGTAGATTGCATGCTTGCAAAATTGTTTGGAAGTAGCTGTCATGATTTTAGTGGAATGATGATGTTGCTCAGTTTTATTTATCCTCAAAAGCAGTAAGGCAGAATAAATTTCACTGTTCTAGAAATTGTTTCACTTCTTGTCTTTCTTTGTGTGAGGTAATGCACACAGGAAAGGATTCTTTTTTAATTTTCACCCAAACCAACTTTCTTAGTTGAAAGCCTTTTGTTTACAGAATTCTTGGAATCCATATATCATGTAGACATAATGCACACTTTAATATATTTTAGACTTCTAATTTAAAGAAAAAATAAACTATGATTATATAATTTGATTGAATGTTAGCTATTGCAGTTAGGTGATACTGGATTGATTACAGTGGGAACATTGAATTTTATCATATTAACTTTTTTTACTAGTCCTAGAAAATACACCTCTAAAGGAAAATTTGAAATCCTGAATACTTACTTTCCTTGGCAACATGTATTTTGATGTTTCATCTCATATGACTGTTAGCATGTGCAATTTTTAAATCACTTTAACTAAAGCTTCACATTCTCATTTGATTCAACAAAGTGACTAGTTGTTATTGATCAAATGTTCAGTGTGGGAGACAGACAATAGCTAACATGTTTCCACAGAAAAGTCACATACACTTTCTTTCCAAATGACAGTGCAGTTATAAGACTCCTTTACTGAAATGCCTGCAAGCCAGTTTAATTAGTCAGCTAAATGAAACTGTCAGAAATTTAGGAAACATATTTTTAGTAAATTATAGCCTTAGGTATTTCTTAATTTGCTCTGTAACTTCAGCTGGAAAACCTGTTTCTAATGTACTATTTGTTCAGCATGGATGAAGGTCGCTTCACATTTGCTTTTATCTCCTTGCTGTCTGGCCATTTCACAGATGTTTGAATATTAATAAGAAGGAAAGTGTTTGGAGAGATTCAGCATAAAAGGGAGAAAAAATTACATTTAGGAGTTTCATAATAATTCTGTTCTTGCCAGCAACAAAATTAAGATCATGTTTTTGTTTCAAAATCTAGATTATGGAAATGAATGCTGCAGACAAAATTAATAGGTCTAAAATTATGGTAATTATAGCCATGGTAACTAAATTTCCTCATGCATTAGAAACTAAAGACCTGTGATACAGTACTTTAGTCAGGCATGGTATCATTGACTCGCAGCATATCTGCTCACAATAACCCTTTTACGGAGAACATTTAAGTGCTCTATTAAAACACAAAAATATTTCATAATTTAAAAATAACACCTGAAAAGAAAGGGAGAAGAGGAAGTAAAAAAGTGTTAGGCAGAGATGCTGAAGTGCTATAAGCACTGTAGCCATTCACTTAAATTGCACAGTTACTTACTTGAAACCACTTATTTTGAAGTGTATATTGAAAGACGGAGTGGTGGAACCCATCCAAACACTGTTTGGCTAAAAACTTTGCATCATCAACATCTTTTTGTGTTTTCAGTGCAGGAGTATTACCATATTACCTTGATTAGCACATTCATAGGTAAAACTGATACAGGAATAGAATTATTCAGCCATTACTTCCAGACATACTAGAGAGTTTACCTGTACTGCCTTAAGAAAAGTGATTGAAAACACTCATGCTTTCTCAGATCTATGTTCTACAAGAGTTAAAAGGAGAGAGAATACCGAGATTTAGTAATGCATTTGTTAAGAGAGTTTTGAAATTAACCAAATTCTTAATTTATAATTCCTACTTACCATTTGTGTTATAGCCAAAATACTCCATTATGTCAATTCTATGGAAAGAAAAGAATTAATTTCTTAAGAAATTAGTGTGGTTCTATCCCAGAGCCACTAGGACTAAAGCAGTGTCAGAAAAAGAGGCTTCTCATTAAATGATCTGTGTAAACACAGTATCAGAAGTATCACTAGGAAGGCATGATCTGCTCAGCTACACTTTATCTCACACAGTTCAGCTGGCTTTGGCCTGGAATTTAGGAGTCTGAGTACAGGGACAGCTAAAGGCTGGGAAATTAATACAGCCTTCACTGTATTTAGTCTTTGAAATTTGCCACATCAGTATTGTTTGAGCAGTGCTTGTGACATGTAGTCTCTCTGTGACATGTAAACAGTTCAGCAAATTCAGAAATACTGACTCCTCATTTCTGTTCAAGAACTTCTACATTTTTGAAAACTAAAGTAAATATATATAATTTTGGTTCCCATACAATCCCACTACCTTCAGAAGACTACTACACAACCCATACATAAATCCATGAATTCTCCCAATAAAAAATCTGTAATTTGTTTGTAAAGTAACACTGATCAGTTCCTCTACACTGATCAGTTCCTCTAATTTTTTTTCTTTGGGTGCCAACAATCCTGCTTTACTGAGTGACAGCTTTGAATTCTGTCTCCATGCCAAATAAGATTAATTTCTCTAGATAAAGAAATTGACACACAAAAGTAGCTGCTTCTTCTCATTCTAAATTATTTCTAGGTTAAGCTTCTTCTAAAGGAGGCAGCCTCTGGTATGTCTACACAACCAAGGAACACAATGCAAATTAGGGTAAACCTGTAGTGCAAAGCAGACTAATGTTGGGAATTTGACACCTATGAAGTGTCTTCATGAATTTACTTCTGACTGATTCTAGATTGCTTCCGTGGTCTGAATTTTCATAAGCAGATGCAGAGTGTCTTCTGATATCCCTTAATACCAATGGAATCCAGTTTGCCGGCCACAATCTCCCTATGTGTTGTATTCCAAAGAGAGGTAATGGAGATAATTTAGTTCAAAACCTGCTCATAAACAGAATAGTAATGCAGGTGCTCTTTTTACACCTTGGATACTAGAACAAAAATCAAATAAACAAAACAGGCAGTTGCCTACTACAAGATTCAGATCAAACACAATAAATTACTTGTTGGACAAATAATGTATGTCTTTATAAATATGTTAAGGTATGTTTCTTTAGACAGTATGATGCAATTTTATTTCTCTATCTTCTGGAAATCAGAATTTGAAAATCTTCCACCTGTGCGTATTTGCACATCAGATGCTTTTCACTATCTACAGGTAGGTTTATGCAACATGCCTCAGTTCAGTGCAGAAGGTTTGTTTGAAAAACATAGCTTTGGGGATTCTATATTTCCAAATAATTTTACTGATATTTCATTGTAATGTGTGATAACATTTTCCAGAAAATAACATAGTTCTGAACTGTCTCTTTCAAATAAAATAACCTGTCATTTACTTTTCCACTGGGAAAATTTCAGAACAATAGCCTCTTATTCGTATCTGACTAACAGCATTACACTCATTATCAAAACAACAATGCCCACCTGAGAAACTAGAGTTAAGTGAATAATTGACTAACTCTATCTTTTAGTGAACACCTAGACCATGAGCAAATTTTAAGAGAAAAGATTTGTAGACTGTGAGCCATTTATTGGACAAACATTTTTTACATGTAGATGATTCATTTTTATTAAGTTCTTCTCATATACTACATGAATTATGTGGACCTGTTTTCTTTCACAGATGTATGGGCATAATTCTAAGATTAAATTTTCTGGACCAGTGCTCACTTTTCCTAAATGAAAACCTTGAGAATGTGTAGGATTTATTTAAAACACATTGCACCTGTGAACACTGTTTTCAATTATTTTATTGTTGTTACAATATGAAGGAAAAATTATTATGAAACACCTTTTCTGGCTGGTAGTTACCAGTGCTGTCGTCCCTATGTATTCTTTTTCTAGTGTTGAGGTACTCTGCAATTTTTATTTAGTATCTTCTCAATTTTAATTTCAACTGTTCTTTCAAAGAAGGGTTGTTAATATTTTCCCTGCTTTTCAAATGGAAAATTTAATTATTGAAAGACTTGGCAATAGCCAGGATAAGCAGTGTTTCATCCAAATCTGTATGTTTGAAACACCCATCTGGGAACATCAAGTTTGGATTTTACTTTTTAAATTTATGTTCAGTTATTCTCTGAGCTTTACAGAGAGACAGACTAGATTGTGTTTTGTGCCAAAGATCCATGGAAGAGAAATCTAAGCAGCAGATGATATCACTGTTGCAGTATTGAACTGCATCAAAATCTCCAAGTGACTCTGTCATCAGTTTGTGTCGAGTAGTAGAATTTTTTTTTTTTTTTTTTTTTTTTTTGGGGGGGTAAGGGATAGTACAGTGTACTTGAAGGACTGGTAGACAAATAATACACTAAAGTATGTGGGCTTATGAGTTCCTTTAAAACAGTGGTGCTGAATAGTAATGAAAGTATTTGATACAGGTGATTAATACTACTCAGTTTACAGAAGGCAGAATTTAATACTTTGGGTTTCTTAAGTGGAATTCTGGTGATTATCTGCTTTCTAGTTTAAACATCCTGTCATATCTTTTTTGGCTTCAGAAGGCTCCTAACCTCAGACATCAGGGGGTCTTTGTTAGTAAATGAAATTTTACTCCTAATGAACAACAGTTTTCTAAAAGAATTGCTGTGCAGTCTCTTGTCAGGATTTCTCTGAGATACATTTTACTTAACAGAACATAAGATAGGCTGTGCCCTTATAATCCCCTTCCACTCATCCCATTTCCCCCCCATTGAAAGTCTGAGAGGGAGGCTGAATGATTAGCTCAATCCACTCAAAATCTAGGTGTTTAATGTCATTGTTCAGAAGGACTTCCTATCTATATAATTTTCCTTTTGGAACTTATGTAAAATGATGACATGTAATGACACATACATTCTTTTGCCAAAATATAAATAGCAGACAGAGACAAAATACCTAAACGAAAAGACCACATGTATCTTTCCTTCCTTACTCTTGGCATTTCCTGCAGCCTTACTAGAGGATCATTAGTGTTTTGTTGAAGAACCAGTTAGACCTGCTGGCTGCAGACTCCGTCGGTCTCTCTGTTACTAATCTCTCTGTGGAGCTGAGCTCCCCATGGTTCAGTGCTTATGAAATACAGGTTCTTTGTTCAGTGTTGATGTGAATGAGTCTCTGTGTCTTTTTAGTTTTAAATTTTATCATACCTGACAGGTTTCTTTAATAACATTTTTCAGATCCATAATAAAAATTACATTGCAAGCACATAAAAGGTTCTCCAACACCTGCAATATTCACCTTCCATGCTAATTATGCACATTAAAATTATCTTTATGAGTGACTCCCAAAATGGCAGAGCTGGAAGAATTTGAACAATTCCCAGAAGATACTCATTCTGTCTTCTTTTTCTTTTTTTTTCTGCTGTCCATGAATTGCTTTCCCCTTTCCTGCAGCTTCTAAGCAGAATCTTCTGAGAGAGAACTGAAATTTTCTGCAAACTCTATAGGCAGATCCCTTGTTTCTGGTTTGATGTTTAGACTGGAATCTGTTAAGGGAAGACACCATCTTTTTGGTAATGCATGTGTATCCTGGTTATCCTTCTTTCCCTGGCCAGCAAGGGTCTTCATGACTTTGATCTCTCCCTGTTCAAGCTATGGAGATGTCTCCACAAGAAACAGTTCTCTCGTGGCTTCAATGTCACATCATAAAATCACCCCAGAACAATGTGTAATGCTTAGTTTTATGAGGTACTTGTCTATGACTGGAAATTTTGTTCTGAAATAATATAAATAGTGAATAATAATAATAATAATGAGTTGAACAATGGACACTGAGGAAAATATTGTCAGATAAGTGATTGGAACAAAGAAGTTCCCAGGGGATAGTCAGGAACTTTATTTCTTTAAGAAAACTTATTGTGGACTTATTATTTTTCTCTCTATTATAACACATCTTATTTTGGCAGAGTCTGTACTAACAAGTGGGATGTGATAGCACTCAGGAGAATAGTCATATTTGTGTTGTTCACACCATTTCTGATTAAAATAGCTTCTCCCAGTCATTTGTAAAATCAACCTGTTTCCTATGCAAAGTTGCACTTTTATAAGTTTTGACCCAGAAGCTATTTGCTCAAAACTTAATCATCACTAGACAGAGAAGATAACTTTTAAAGGACTATGGCCTCTTAGTCAGTACATTCCCTTTTTGGCCTTCTAGTGCTCCACCCAATCCCTTCATCTTCAATTACATCTCTCTTTTCCTGCCCATGTTATGGTTTGAATGTGGACACCACTGCTGGAATATCCACAAACAACTTCATGCTATGTAGACCCAAAGCACAAAGAAGATATGTGATTTTTCTTAGATAGAAAAGAGTTCTGTAGTGATGCAGAGATGTGAAGATATCTCTCCTGTGCTTTAACCAATTGTTAAATTTTATACTGGATAAGATTCATTTCTCTATAAACCTCTTGCTGATATATACTGTGATGAGACCCCTGTGATCCTCAAGTTGGAGCTGACCTTCCTTCCTTTTTTTCTTTCCGTATTTGAAACAAATACATCAGAGAAAAAGCTTCTGTTGCTAAATCTCTGCTTTATTTGAATTATTTAAGCTAAATAAAAATAGAATGAGTTGGAAATATAGCAAACCCTTATGTGCTGCCATCAAACAATCTGAGCAGGGGGCTTAAAAAGAAGTCCAGTGTTACTTGTCTGCTCTGCCCTTGCCAGGCTTGTCCTCCCCTCTGCTTGTGAGATGCAGTTGGCATCTTTTGGTGGTTTCCTGGTTGATAACTACCCCGTCCACTCTGTGTTCCTAGGAAACTTTTTTTTAATCTCATACCTGATGGTGGCTTCAGAAGTGCCCTACTCTTCTATGAGCCATCTGAATGCTGGCTTTTCTAGAGCTGTTGTTTCTACTTCTGATCAGTTAGTTAGAGGAAAGGGATTTCTCTCCATCCCCAAGTTCCAGATATTTGTGTTCATCCAGGGCAAGTCAAACTTGTGCTTCCCAGCTACCTTCTTTTTAATAAAATAAATGCATCACAGTAACCACACAGTAAACCATGAAAGCATCCCCACAACTTCATCATACATGTTAAGAGATAGGTACTATTGAGTATTAAGGAATTGCCACCAAATCTAAATCAAGCATAAAAATTGAATTGAACCTTTTTTCCCTACTGGCATTAGATCTGGCACATATCTGTAGATGGACAAAATCCTTTATATGCCACTCTTGTTTAGGCTACTGGGACCCTGTAGCCATTTATTTTCATTATTAATGCTGAGAAAATTAATCAAGTCCAATTGCTTCAGTGCAAGGCAGTCTAATGTACTGGTTTTTAAACTCTTTTATTCCCTAATCCAACCTGTAAAATAACATTGGCATAAACAGTTTATTAGTTAAAACATGAAACAGTTCCAATTGCTTAATATCCCCTAATGGAACTGTGAAAACACAAATAAAAATAGCTGCAGTTAAATTTTTTTCTCTGAAATTAGGTCCACAAAAATACTGGTTTAATTTTTTGCAAACTTTCTGAATAGCAGAAAACATTTTCAGATGCCTATTGACAGAATGTTTTGAGGCTTCTGTAAGGACAAAGTTCTCCTGAAAGGTGGTATTTTTTTCTTCTATTCTTGATAGATTGCATTGAGGCTATTGTTGGCAAGCCTATTGTACCATTGAAAGTTTCAGGTGAGAACATAGTTCTGTCATACCACACTCTGTGTAGATTTATAATGACTAAGGCATAGATTTTGTCTTGAACAGATATGTTTAAGACATTCCTTTGAAGAGAAATTCATGCTACTGAAACCATGGAAGAGCTCTACTTCTAAAACAATTCTGTGTGTAAGAATTACTTTGATAATACTACAATAATGTCAAACTAATTCTCCTCTTACAGATGGTTTTTATAAAAATGTAATTTCACTGATTTCAACAAATACATACCAAATTTGCATCATAGTAAGCAAGAAGAGGCTCTGACTCATGGTTTATTTTACCTACTTGCCAGTTGATTGCAGAGTGCTCTTGTTGACAGGCACCTAAATAGTTATTAAAGGAGCAAAGGGTGAATTTATAATAGTTTTTCTTAATGTAAGCCAAATATCTCTGGATAGGAAAAGTGGCATTAAGCAAACATAAAGACAGCTCTGGATTCAAGACAAAGAATTTAATTTGATGTAACAAATTAAAGTTTAACAATGAATATTGTCTATGTCAAGAGGCAATAAAGAATTGCAATTTAGAATTCACCCCATTACTAACCTCTAGCTATTTTTGGCATAATTTAAACTAATTATTAGAATTCTTAATTGGGAAGGAGAGAACTTGCACCAATTTTATCCTTTTCTTGTTACTCTGTATGTCAGAAAAGAAATCGACTATCATATCAGCCAATAAAACAACATTGTTGCTGAGAGGATCTAAAAATTTAGATCTAAAAACTTTGAATAAATCACATTTATTGATTAATATCTTAATTATTTTCATTTATACTATAAATACTTTGCATATGAGGAACTAAGACATGCAATCTGATAAATTTTTCTTGAAAGAAAAAGTAAGCAAAACAAATTGCAATTTAGCTATGAGCTAGGAGTGTAAAACAGATTTAAAGTCAGTCTTTAGCTGGCTACCTTTCAGACAAACTTTGAACAAAATTCAAAGGATGACCATTTTTAAGACTATGTTTATTTTGAAACAAAATCCCAGAAAACCAAGAGTGTTTTAATTAAAAGAACTTTTGAAATATAAAGAAGAAATAATCTGTTTCTGGAGTACATGAAGATGATTGTAAAGAGATTGGTATTTCACGGCAAAATCAGGTTTCATGGTACCATTTCTATGGCATCACCCTTGCCTTCTGATACCAACAATGATAACTATTTAATATAATGTTAACTACATTTTATGAGCTTAAAATTTAAATTACTTAGTTCACACTGTCCAGGTTTTGTCTTTTGTACAGACTTTTTTTAGTTCTCCATACAATGTTAATTACTTAAATTCAGTTTCTCTTCTAGATCTGGATAAAGTTGAGTGGGTACTGATATAAATGATGATAAAATCTTCAAGTTGCCCGAATATTTATCCACAGAATTTGAGGATATGATAGCTTTATGTCTTGTCTGTGCAGCTAGTCAAGCAACTATCTTTTCTAGAGAAACCTTCCCAAGTTTAGTGTAGTAGAAAGCCCCCTCATCTCTTCCCTATTCCACCCTTATGCTTAATGAATAACAGAGCAACTTGCAAAGCAGAAACCTGACATCTCTGAAGCACTGACATATTTTTAGGTGTATGCTTGGAATGAACTTTTTGATGCCTCATTTATTGTAGTCCTTTTTTTATTGTTTTTTTATACTTGCTGTGCAGTTTCTATATTTTCTACCTTGTTATGCTTTCTTTCTGTCTCGTATTGTCAGTTTCTTTTTTGATACTTTTCAATAGAAAGCAAAGCATGAAAATCAGTATCTCCCTCAAGGCCATTAAAGTCAATCATTTGTAGGATAACAGTAAGTTGCCATAGCATCTTTAAATTTGAATCGTTAGAGTCCAGTGCTTGCTGCTTCCTCTCTTCTTTACCAGCTACACACTCTCCATGCCAGGCTTTATGTTTGAGAGCACACTGCTTATTCTGTGGAACAATATTTGCCCTGTAGAAGGGCTTTGCCTGGAGTGGAGATAAACCAGCTTGAGCTTTATCCTATTTACAAAGTTACCAAGGAAGAATGGAGAAGGGGTCACACTGCTTTTGGTCTTGAGGAATGCTGAAACCAGACTGGCTCATCAATCCCAAAGTCTAAGGAAGAACAATATTTCAGAAATAGTCATGAGGTGTGGCAGATCTGATAAGGGAACCAACAAGTGATGGTACTGATAACTTATCCAAAGCTGCTGAGCTGACACACCCAGCCTAGAAACGTATGATTGACAGTCAATTACTTTATTCCACAAAAGACCAGGCCCGGTTTTCAATGTCAGGGACTTCTAACACACCCTTTTTCGGAGTGTATGTGGAGCTTCCTCCCTTGACTGGGAATGTCTCTAAAGCTTACTGCTCGAGGCTTATCAAAAGAGATGTGCTAATGGTCTTTCATATAGGTGAGTAATATCAGCTCTACGTGGTAATAATTTTCCTAGCTTTAATATCATTGCTTTGATATTTTTCAGTAAATAGCGCACTATGCTAATAGTTATAGCTACATATGCTATGCAGTAAATACTGCAGATTAAATTATTTTAATCTAATTGTTATCATTATCATAAATTCAAATTATTAATGAATTTTATTAATATAAATATATCTGGTCTGCAATCCTTGATCCTGGACAAAGTTGTATAAAGGCTCCATTACACCTGTGTAAACCTTTAGACATAAACCATTGACCGTGTTTGGGATTAGGATTGGATCCAGTCACACCTGGGCTCCTCTTTGAGAGGGAGTTTTGAAGTCACGTGGCCCTTTCTGAAACTCTTGACTCAACAAGAGAGTCTCCCTGAGAAAACTTGTCCAAAGCTTCTGTTTTGCTTGCAATAGCTCCTCCCATGTTTTTCTTCAAAAAAAGGTGGTCTAAAGCTAAAGCCACAGAAGTTATGCTCTGTAGTAAAAACCAAACCAGAGAACAAATTGTTCTGCAAGAATATGATCATTTTCATCAGCATATTAATGCACAATCTCAGAAAAAAGCAAACACAGGATTATAAAGTTTCAGTGTTTAAACGAATTCTAGTCACCAAAGTCCTAAATCTGAGAGATCTAAGGGACTTGGAGGAGAGCAGGAGTTTTGAAAAGCACTTTCTTAAATAAAAAGGCTTGTGAATAGCTTTAGGCTTTCAGTAACACATGCTGTTATATTCCCACATCATCTCTTCTTTGTGAGGCAGAAAACACTGTATGTCCCATCTCCTTGCATTAGGTGTAGCATTTAAAATTCAGTTAAAGTTGCTCTTTCACTCCTGTGTACAGTAGATATTGCAAAAATTTGTGACAAAACCTAAAATTTTATTTTTTTAAGTCCTATTAAATACTTTGGTTATCCTTTATGTACATAATTTAGGATACAGTAACAACTAATGATGTTTTAAGCAAGATTTTTACAACCTCATACCAAATTCTTCTCTTAAATATTCTTAAAAGAAAAATATTGAGAATTCTGAGTCAGGGACTTATAACTAAAATTAACTTATTCTAGTGCTGATAAGCTGCAAAAGGAAGAGTAGATCTGGACTGTCATGTCTAGATGGTGAATGGCCAAAGGTCTGGGACATGGAAAAAAAAAAGGTGAATTCTAAGTTTTATCTTTTCATTTTCTAATCAGCATCCCACAGATGAATCTTCTGTTTAATGAGCAATAGCTGTTAGAAGGTGCTCAGATATTGTGGTGCTAAAAGTGCCACACCTGTGTAAGCAAAGTGCATATTCAGGTTGATTTTCTTTAGGCACTTTGTCAAAAGAGATAAAAGAAACAGAATGGAAGAGTGTTTTAAAGAAAGTAATTAGAATGAGCAGGTGAAGTGCCTTACAGTACTGTGAGGAAGTAATTTGAAGAGAGGTGTTGAGATATGAGTAGGTGAAATATTTGAAGGGCCTTACAAAGTAACATCAAGTTAGGTCAAATGAAAATGAAAAATGCAATATAAAGGATAGCCCTTTGGCCTCAAGATTAAAGGTTTGGTTTGATGTTCTTAATGAGAAGTAACAGAGGAATGAAGCAAAATAAGGTGGGTGAAAAAATCATTATATAGAGTACTCAGTAAAAGAGTTTTAGGAGACCTTCTGAGGCAGAGAAGAAAAACTAAATATTCCAGTTGGAGTGATGCAATTTGTGTAAGATACCAGAAGTCCAAATATACTTTAAAGTATGCAATGTAACAAAAAAAGATCTATTAGCATCCTTGGAACAGTGTCAGAAAGAGACACCAGAGAATGATGTGCACAGATCATCTACAAGTAACTTGGCAGAATTTTATGCTATTAAGCAAAAGTGTATTGAATGAAGAATACTTTGAGAAAACAAGATCAATCCTGACACAACTGCCCATGCACTTACAGCTGCACATCAGAAAATGAAAAAAGAACTTAAAGAACTGTGAGACAAATCAGAAATGGTGTGAGAGATTTGAAAGCTCTCAATGGAGTAACGGCTCTTTCTTGTTTCCAAAAGTAGTCATCCTCTAGAAAAAGCAAAATTATGTATAATACTGATTTTTTTTTTCTCTAATTCAGTATTATTTTTCTCTTTCTGTATTGGCACAGTCCTTTCAGGCCTACACAAATAGGTAGCCATGAGGTTCAGGATTCATCCACTGTATTACTATTTTATGTTTTTTAATGTGTTTCTCTCTGCTTGTGTTATTTGGTCATAAGGGGATACTTTGCAGACAGACTTTAAAAATGTCTAGCTTCCCTTTTCATTCTATTAGATGTAAATAATTTGTATTCAGTTTACAAGTTCAGGTCTGTAATTTAGCATACCTTACTTTAAATTATGCTTATCAATAAAATAAGGATTTTCAACAGTATGTAAGAAACAGATTTGTCATTTCATGCTGCAAGAAAAGACAAAAGACCTGCCACATTAAAATGTTTTTCATACTGTTGGTGTCTGTTCTTGTCATATTCACAAAAAGGAAAATTGACCTTACGCTGGGTACCATTGCAAAAGTAACACCTAGATGTATCACAGCTATGTAGCCATATACTCCTTTAATAGGACAAGAAATAATTATATGTCTGTTTACATCAGTAAGTTGTTATTACTGATAAATAAAGTGTGAAATAATGGCACAGCTGAAGTGCTTCAGATGCTTTTCAGACCAAAACTGGGGTTCAGATTTTGTTTGACTTCAGTTTGTGTATGATGAAGACGCAGCTAAAACTTTTTAAAAGCAGATACAGGGACAGGAATGATATTTTCATTTTTGAATCAGGTGGTGTGGGCTTAAAATATTTAGACCAGAAATGGAAGCTTATCAGCTAAAGGAATGTTCTTATGGCCATTAAGATCCTGAAAGAAAGATCCTGTGGGACAGGGTTTGTGATGAGAAAGTGATACAAAAGATAATAACAGAGTATGTCTCTCACTTTCCACAAGTACAGTGAGCAAAAGCGGAATATCCTTGTTGTGAAATTTGGTCTCTGCTTCTATTCTACTACAGTGATCCCTTCTATGATGTTCCCAAGAGTGGATGTGAAATTCATTAGAAATTCTATTTCTCCAGGTTTCTGGCTGGCTGAAGGGAAAGTAGCAGAACATTATATGAGCTAAAGCCTGACCTAGGCAGTTTTAACATGTCTTAACTCTTCTCCCTAAACTCATTTAGTCACATCGCATTCTCAGTAAGTGATGCTCCCTTAAAAGGCAGATGTCTGGCCAAAAGCAGCAATGCTTTCAATTTCTGTAGCCCTCTAAGCCTATTCATGTTCCTTGACAGGTGTCTCCTTTTTCCCTGAAGTAACAGAAAGAAAATCACTTTTGCTCCTCTTTGCTTTCCTAAGAAAGAGCAGCATCTTAGCTGTGTGCCTGTATAATCCTTGGTTAAAGCAGAGCAGCTGCTGAATATCCTGGTGTAAATGGCATAAGACTCATACTCCAGACACATCTGTATCTGTCAGTTTACATTAAGTCACAAAGAAGAGAGTGGGGCTGTTAAATTTCTTCTAGCCAGTAACAGTTTGACCTCTGTCAAGTTTAAATCATTCACTCATGAATAAAGTAAATTTATGATACTACTTTTCTCTTTTTTTTTCCCTTTATATTTCTTGCCATAAAATAATTTGTGTTCCTTATAGGTGGTAATGAAGAGTCGCTTCTTGTTCTGTTCTGCAGGGGAAAGAGACTGCACATCATGGATTTAGCCATGTTCAATTATAGAAATTTTATTGTCACTACTTCCTCTACCTACTGTAGAAATAATATTATAAGGGTCTTTTTTGACTTTCTAAGCTGAGACAACTTGCTGACAGATGTTTGTGGGTATTTGGCAAATACAGCTTAAATATGAGCCTGGTAAGGGAAAAACAAGGACATGAAATAGGAGCATGAGAAGCTTAATCTAAGACAACATGAATATATTAATCTTTAATTTCCAGTTTATATAGTGAATCTCTGAGCATCATTTTTGTATCATCAAAATGACTGAATTCTACTGCTTTTCAGTCTACACAGAGTTGTGGTCTTTTTTCCTGCAGAAAAGGGACACCATGCAGGAAAGAACCTGAGGTCTTGGTCAATAGCAACCTGACCATAAGCTGGGAATGCACTATATGGCAGAGAAAGCAAATAGCCTCCTGAACTCCATTAGGAAAAGTATTGACAGCAGGTTAAGGCAGGTGACCCTGTCCTCTCCATTCAGCCCTGATGAGACACATCTATGTGGCTTTTAAGGGCTTGAAGCATGATGCAAGGATGAGAGAGCTGGAAGTGCTCAGAGTAGAGAAGACTCAGGCACTTATCTATGTGTATAAATATTTGATAGGAGGGAATGAAGAGGGACCCACTTCTCACAGGTAATGGACATAAACTGAAATACAGGATACTGTAGCTAAACAGACGAAAACACTTTTTTCTTTTTTTTTTTTCTTTTCTTTCCCTGATGGGCAAGTACTGGAACAGATGGTCCAGAGAGGCTGGGGAGTCTTCCTTCTTGGAGATACACAGGACCTGACACATCCAGACAGTAATGCAATCTCAATGACCAGAGTGTTGGACTGAGGATTTCCAGAGGCCCCTTCCAGCCTCAGCAATAGCAGTTGGGTAGGTTGATCCTGGCTATCTGCTGGGTGCCCACAAACTCTATCATTCCCCCTCCTCAACAGGACAGGGGAAGAAAATAGAATGAAAAGGAAAGACAGAGAGGAAATTCAGCAATAACTGTCCAAAATGAAACAGACTTGACTTGGGGTATTTAATTTTCTTCAAATGAATCAGGGTAGAATAATGAGAAGTGAGAGCAATCTAAAAATGCCTTTGTTCCACTCATTCTTTCTAACTTCTCCTCTGGGAGTGGTGCAGGAGTATGCAGAATGGGGGTTATAGTCAGCTTCATCTTTAGTTCTCTTCCTCTGCTCCATTGTGGGGTTCCACCTAAGGGAAACAGGTATTCATGAACTTCTCCAATATGTCCTTCTTACAGGCTCCAGTTCCTCAAGAACTGCTCCAACACAGATCATTCAAGAATGGACTGCTCTAGTGTGAGTCCCTTATGGGACCACAGATCTTGCCAGAAAACCTACTCCTGCATGGCCTCCCCTCCACGGGATGCACTTCCTGCAGAGATCATGCTCCAGCTTGAGTTCTCCATAAGCTGCAGTTTCCTTCGAGTCTCTGCCATAGAATCTTCCATGGAATGCAGGTGGATTTCTATTCTGCTGTGGATCTCCATGGGCTGCAGGGGCATAGCTGCCTCAAAAAAGTCTTCCCCAGAATCTACACCACATCTCCCTCCTTCTCCACTGACCAGAACTGTTTCTCTCACATATGGTTATTGCTTTCTCTCATAGCTGCTGCTGTAGTGGTTTTCACCCTGGTAAATATGTTATCACCAACTGCCAGCACTACTGATTAGCACACCTTTGGCCAGCCACAGGTTGGTCCTGGAGTCAGTCAGCTCTGACATGGGGGCAGCTTCTGGTGTCTCCTCACAAAGTCATCCTCGCAGCCCTACACACATCCCAGCTACCATAACCCTGTCACATAAACAAAGTACAATCTAAGATTCTGTAAATACTTGTAAAATATCAAGATTCAGCATATGTGCATGCCCTTATCTTTTTCAAAAAGCAAAACCAACCCCCCCAAAGATGCACGTGTTGTACATTTTTGAAAGATAAAACAATCACTTGTGGAATTCTTTAAATTAAAAAGTTATTATTGCATGGTTTAAAATTACTTAATAAATACCCTTAGCTATAGAGAACCTGATGCTGTATAAATTAAGCATGTAACAGTGAGCTTACTTCAAAAGCTAGTTTCAGACCTTAACCTGCCTGTATATTTGCATCAACCTCTGTAATAACCTATTTCAGAAAAGACTAATTTTGAGTGTTGGTTCCAAGGTTTGTTTCTTAGAGCTCAATCAGCCTGATACTCTGATACAAACCTGTGGCCCCCCAGACCACTGGGTATTTGACTTGGAGTTTGTCAATGAATGCACATGTACACATTTGGGCAAGATACAGATACTATGACCCTTCCCAGCAGCCAGTGCCAGGAGCATGTGCCTGCAGTGCCACAGAAGCTGCCAGCACTGAACGCCTCACTCACCTCACAGAATCAGAATCACAGAGCAGTTAGGGTTTGAAGGGGCCTCTGGAGATCACCTACTCCTACTCGCCTGCCCATTCATGCCAGTCCTCTGATAGCTGATTGTTATGATCCAGTTTTAAGGTTCTTAGAAATGCCTCTGCCCGAATTAAGGTGCAAACGAGACCATATGCCAGTGACAATAGTAAGTGTTTTATTTGATGGTAAATATGAGATAGAGAGGGAGAGAGAGAGAGAGAGAGAGAAAGGAAGAAAGAAGTAGAAGATAGATGGGGGACAGACAGAGTGACAGGGACGGAATAAGGAAAATATCACCACTCCGTGGATCCCAGTGATGTTCGCTGATCCTCTCCAGCTGGTCCTCTGGGTGGTGAAGGTCCCCCAGAAGGCACAGAGTCCCACGGGTGTACATGCTCAGGCTGGGTGGGCGTGTCCGGCCGTGTCCCCCTGGGTGGGGTCAGTCTCTCACAGCAGACTCTGGGTCTGTTGTACCACCTGCAGCCCTGGGGGGCCGAGCCTCTCACATGAGTAAAGTGGATGTGCCCTGTGGGGCTGGGGGTTCCACAGCCGGGCCAGTTTGTGTAATCAGAGGATGGGTGTTTATTGCCTCTCACCAGAGGTTGCACCATGCACCCAAAACCTCCTCCTCCCCCCTCGGCTGGGGGCAGTCTGTGTAAACCTGGCTTCTGTGAGCTGTGCTCTCCCCCCACCCCAAACTCACCTGGGGATAGCTGCAGCTGGTGGCTTTGGCCTTTTGTGGATGCATACCTTTCCCTCAGCCTGAGAGGACCGAACAATGGGTTTCCCTTTATCTAACCAGCAGTTTGACTTTCAGTTCAAAGTCCCACTCTTCAGGGAAGCTTCTTCAGTTGTAGCTTCTTTATAATGAGCAAAACTTTATATCAGTGTTTGAGGCATGAACTATTTTCAGTCTCTGACATTGATTTTCAGGCAACATGTACCATTCTCACCCCAGTGGCTGGTGATTAAAGGTTCCCACTTTTTCCAGTAGCAGACACCAGGCCAGGTGAGCCTACAACCCCTGGGTGCCTCTGACTCTAGTCTGACTCCAGTAGCTGGTACCAAATTTCACTCACACACACAAGTCTTCTGGTCACTTAGTCGACCCATTCTTATAGAATAGAGAGTAAGACTACACTGGGAGATAGTTAAGAAAATACTCAATGAGAAGAAAGAAAAGAGTTAATGTGAAGATATTCAGCCAGGCAAGTATATGAATGAACCCTATATTGCAGTTCATGCACTTGGACACCTTTCTGTCTACCCTCTGATTTGTTCCTACCTGCTTCTCGTACCCCTCATCCATTCACTTGGTCCCTCAGATCCCCCTTCCTCAGGTTTAGTCTTCATCAATAACAAAGCCCTCTTCTGTCTGCAGTTTCTTGATAGCCTATCAGTAAATGCAACTGACCATGTTTATTGCTCATTATTGTCTTTGCTAATGCTAATGGGTCATGTTTTATGTCTCAGGATGTTATCTCTCTCTATTTTTTATGATCCACATTTGAATAGATGCTAGGTCATATGGTCATATTTAAAAATTAAAATTCTCACACTTCACAAGTGCTTAAAAATTAGTGTGGCTGTCCAGGTTTGTTCTCATCACTACCTCCCTTATGATTTTTTCACCAGGTTTCTGTCTGTATGTTCTTTCTCATGACCTCCTTTTCTCATTACTTCTCTTTGCACTGAAAAAGGCCCTGACCAGATATATCAAGGACCAGATACACTCTTTGCAAATACCCTTACATTATCCATTTTCTTCTTCTAAGCAGCTGACTTCCAGCTTTAAGAAAATTGAACAGCTTGGAGATTTGGTCTCTGGTTTCACCACGTACCCATTTCTGGCTCATAATTTCATGTAAAGTAATTTAGAAGCAGCAGTTGCAAAGAACAGAAAAAGCAGTCGCTTTGACATACTCTTGGAGTCTGATGAAAATATCGCTACCAGAAAACACAGCAAATACAAGTGTTGTGTGTTGGGATGTGTTCATGTCCATATTACCAGCCTTGAAGAGGTGAAACCTGTGGGATCATAAGACACATTTTCCCATATCCTAGGTAAATTAGTCTTCATAGGTCTTTCTCCTTTTCTTATCTCTAGGCTTAGCTTGGGCTACTTGCAGTTTGACCATACTGACTTTACAGTATTCATTTTTTTCTGTTGTGAGTTTTATTGTCATTGTTGTTCATTTGTTTGGGGTTTTTTTGTTTTGTTTTTTTCAGAACACTGAAGACTGATTTTATAAAATCTTCCTTTACAGACATCTTCCTGCACTGCAGCTGTTTATGCATGATCCCGGTAGCGTTCATGGAGGTCTGCTCTGGTCTCAGTGGTGTATTATCAGTTATTGACATTCAAGACAAACTAGTCATGCCTGGAAACTGCTCTGGGCTGTCTGTGGCATCTTTTTCAGAGTCAGACTTGAAATGGATTGAATTTAATTAATAGGGTGTTACAATGGAGAGATAGAGACTCTTTAGGAAGGCCAAAAGGTGAATATAGGGAAGGGGAGACGCACTTTATATGAGAGCAGCTGGAATGTACAGAGCTCTGCCTGGAAATGGATGAGGAGTCAAATCAGAATTTATGGTTTAGGATAAAAGAGAGGACCGGTAAAGGTGGCATTATAGTGGGTGTCTGCTGTAGGACACATGACCAAGAAGAAAAGACAGATTAAACTCTTGGCTTGGGGTGACCTTATGATGTGTATCCCATGTTGCTGCCTATGCCCAGAAATTAATTCCTGTGCCTTTCTCTGCCTCTAAACTGAGCCTGAGAGGGGGAAGGAAAAACGGAGCAAAACTTTTTTAAAGCAGTTTGCAGCTTGTTCAAGGTCACACACAGATAGCAATTTGTTTCCAGCTGTGGCAGGGGAGGGAGGAAGCGTCCAGCTGGCTGTTCCCTGAGGACAGTTTTTTTGGCCAGTGGTTCAGCTGCTTTTTCTCCGGAGAGAGACTGAGAGTTGAATTTTTCCTTCCCTGGAATTTCAGATTTTCTCCCTTTTCTACTGGACTGCTTGATTGCTTTAACATCAGAGCACATTGGGAGGACTTTCCACTGAGCACAGAGGGCCTGGCCCTGGGCCAAGCCCCAACTCCGAGGACACCAAAGGAGGACTCCAACACTTCCCCAGATTTTTCTTCCACAGTGAAAGATTTTATCATTTAGCATTATTTTGCTTTCCCATGTGTTTGTTAAATAAATAGTTTTATCTCCTTCACTTTCCTTTGAGGAAAATTTATTTTTTCCCGAACCTGGTGGGAGAGGGGTGGTTGTGCCTTCTCTCAGAGGATATATTTCTAAATTTGGCCAAACCGGAACAAGTCTCTATGGACATATAGGAACAGCTTCATGTGTGCAGTCCCTGGTACTCATGGGGGACTTTAAACACCCCAGTATCTAGTGGAGGGACAATGCAGTAGGACACAGGTAACCCAGGACCACATTCAGGACAACCTTTTTTGAATGACACAAGAAGAGATGGTCTGTTGCTCCTCATAATCACTAACAAGTATGGATTTGTCTGGGATATGAAGATCAAAGACAGCCTTTGCTTCGATGACCATGAGATGGTGGAATTCAGGATTCTTGGGGTGGTGTGGACAGTGAAAAGAAAGCTCATGCCCCAGAAACTTCAAAAAAGGCTTTTGAGATAAGGCCCTGAAGCGAAGAGCGGTCCCAGAGTGCTGGTTGATATTTAGAGCTTGTCTCGTTCAAGCTCAAGAGACTCCCATCCCAATGAATATGAAGTTAGGCAAAAATCCCAGGAGGACAGTATGGGTGAACAAAGAGCTCCTAAACTGTGGGAGTGTGCTTGGTTTGGTTCAGTCCAGGTCTCCCCTTGGCTTCTGTACCTTTGTAACAACCCAGTTTGTACCCTCACAGTTTTATGGTAATTGCCTTACTTTCCTCCTTTGTCTCCTCCCAGGCCCCTGCCAATCGCGCTGGCACCCCTCCCAGGCTTCTAGAAAGCTCTGGCCGGAGCATCGAGTGACGGGCCATGGGGAAAGGGTCCCTCCCTTCCTTTCCCCTGATTGGTTCCCTTGTGTGTCCCTCATCCCATAGACCGCACCTTCCCTGATTGGTTACCGTTGTGATCCCTCCCTTGTCACCACCCCTCCATAAAACCTCCTGTTCGAGCCCTCCGGGTTGCTCATTCTTGGGCACCCCCGGTAGGCGAGGTCTCATGTTTGGAGGCACAATAAACCTTCCGGATTTCACCCAGAACTGAGCCTGCCTCCTTCTTCCACCACCTGCCTTTATTGCTGCGGTCCCGTGGAAGGACCCGCGAGCCAGACCTCTGGTCTCCCGGATTCCGGAGGTTGGCCCCCACCGCCTACTGCGTCCAGAGCTGACCGGGCAAAGTGGGAACTGCTCCAAAAGGGACGCAGAGGCACTAAACAAATTCAGACAAAAAAGGAAGAATACAAGGTGTGAGAGCAAGGTTGGGTGACCTGGGAGGAATGCAGGAACATTTTTCAAGCAACCAGGAATAAAGTTAGGAAAGCTAATGCCTAAATGAAGTTGTATAGGGCCGTGTACACTAAAGACAACAAGAATGGCTTCTACAAGTATGCAGGCAATAAAAGAAAGATGGAAAAATGTGGACGCATTGCTCAGTGATAAAGGGCACCTGGATACACAAGACATGGAAAAGTCTGTTACTTAACATCTTGTTTGTGTCAGCGTTTTTCCTCAGAGACTGGAGGAAAGGCTGGAACAAGGATGCACCCTTGGTGGATAAGGTTCAGGTCACGTAATATTTAAGCAAAATGGACATACATAAATGCATGGGCCATGATGGGATGCACCTATGAGTGCTGAGGGAGTTGCTTGGAATTGAGAGGCCACACTTTATAGTCTTTAATCAATCACTGCAATCATGGCACTGAGGTAAGTGCCTGAAAACTGAAGGAAAGCAGATGTCTCTGCTATCTTGAAGAGCAAGAAGGAGGACCCAGGGAGTAACATACCAATCAGCTTTACCTCAGTTTCTGGAAAGGTGATGGAACAACTAGACATGATAAAAATTTCTAGGAAGGTGAATAACAAGAAGATGACTAAGAGTACTTAGCATGGATTGAAGGGGAAGTGACGCTGGACCAACCTGATTAACAACTATGATAAAATGCCTGGCCTGGTGGGTGAGGGGAGAGAGCAGGGAATATTTTATACCTGGGTATCAGTAAGGCCTTTGACACTGTCTCCTATAAGATGCTCATAGACAAACTCCTTATATATGGGCTGGATAATCAGATAGTGAAGTGAGATGAAAACTTGTTAATGACTGGGCCTGAAGTGTTCTTATCAGTGTAACAAAGTCTATTTGGAGGCTAGAAATTAGTGGTATGTATCAGAGGTCAATACTAGGTCTAATGTTATTTAAAAACCTCACTAATGATCTACATGATGGGGCAGACTGTACCCTCGATAAGTTTACTGATGATGGGAAACTGGAAGGAGTGGCTGATAGGGTCATGCTGACATCCAGAGGGACTGCAACGAACTGGACATGTATGCTTTCTGGAACCTCATGATGCTCAACAAGGGGAAGGGCAAAGTCCTGCACCTGAGGATGGAGTCTTGCATATCAGAGGGTTCTCTGGGGCCCACTGATCTGGAAAGAAGCTTGGCAGCAAGGGCTGTCAGGGACCTGGTGGACACCAAGTCAAAAAGAAGGCTAATGATGTCTTGAGTTACATAAGGTAAAGTATTAACAGCAGGTTAAGGGAGGGGATCCCCTTTATTCACACTTTTTAGGCTATACCAAGAATTATGTGATGAGTTCTGCACTGCCCAGCACAAAAGAAATATGGAGCTTCCAGAGACTGACTGATGAAGGGCCACAAAAGTGATGGACTTGAGCACTCTGAAGGAAGGCTGAGTGAGCTAGAACTGCTTAGCCTGGAGAAGAGAAGCCTTAGGTGGGATCTTGTTAATGTATAAAAATGCCTGAAGTGAGAGTGCAAAGCCAGACTGATTTTAAGAGGTGCCCACTGACAGAATGAGAGGTGATTGGCACAAACTGAAACACAGGGAGTTCCCTCTGAAAATGAGAAATTGCTTTCACAGTGAGGTTTGACTGAGCACTGAGCACAGATTGCCCAGAAAGGCTGTAGTCTCTTACCTTGGAGATAACCAAAAACCATGGGCCTGGGCAACTGGTTCTAGGTAGCCCTGCTTGAACAGAGATACTAGACCAGATGACTTTCAGAGGCTATTTCCAATCTCAACCATTCTGTAATTCCGTGATAATGCCAGTAGTTCCACGGGGTGTCTCATTGTGATAACTGGGAGAGCCTTCAACTCACATTTTAGGAGACTTGTCTCCTAAAGCATGCTTCTTCATACATAGTGATATCATTTGTTTTATTTTGTTGTTGTTTGCTGGCTCCTTGCAGCCAAACACTCTGCATATGTCTTCCTCTTTTCAGTTTATGAGTACTGTGCCCACACATAGGCTGTCAGTGAGCTCATGAGCTTCGCACAAGAACTGGTCTTTACTGGGATGTGTGATGAGAAATCTCTTTTTGAATCATAGACTCGTTGAGGTTGGAAAAGACCTCCAAGATAATGAAGTCCAACCATTAACCCAGCATAAACCATATGCTAAACCATATTCCAAACTGCCACAACTACACATTTTTTTAACAACTCCAGGCATAGTGATTCTACTTTCCTGGGCAGCCTGTGGCAATGCCTGGCCACCCTTTCAGTGAACAGCATTTTTCTGATAACCAATCTAAACCTTCCCTGGTGAAACCTGAGTCCATTTTCTCTTGACCTATTGCTTGTTACCTGAGAGAAGAGCATACAGGACTCTTCTCAAACATAGAATAATAGGGTTGGAAGGTACCTTAAAGATTGTTTTTACCCAAACCCCCTGCCATGGGCAGGTTGGTCCACTAAGCCAGGTTTTTCACAGGCTCGTCCAGCATGGCCTTCAACACTGCCATGGTTGGGGTGTCCACAACCTCCCTTGGAAACCTGTTTCTGTACTACCCACCTTCACAATAAAGAATTTCTTTTTATTATCTAGCCTAAATTTTTCCTCTTTCAGTTTGTACCCATTACTCCTTGTCACATTACTATAGTTCCTGATGAAGAGTCCCTCTCCAAGTTCCCTGTAGGTCCCTTTCAGATACTAGAAGGTTGCTATGAGGTCTCCATGCACCTTCTCTTCTCCAGGCAGCCCCAGCTTCCTCAGCCTGTCTGCATAGGGGAGGTGCTCCAGTCCCTTTATCAAATCCATGGTCCTCCTCTAAACTTGCTCTAACAGTTCCATGTCCTCCTTATGTTGGAGTCACCAGAACTGTACAGAGTCAGTGGGATCTCACAAAACATTTCTTGTTGCTTTTAGTCTTCCTCAATTTGCCTAGTTCTTGTAATCTTTTCTCAGCCCTTACATCTGTAGGATGGCATCCTTTGGCCCCTCTTGCCATAAATTCAATCCTAATTGAATTTAACACATAATGAAGATGGATTGCAAAGTTGTCGTGTTCTCCTAGAGTTTAAAGGACTGAAATTTTCCAGATTCACCCTTTCTAGGAATGGTGAGGAAACATGTTCATTCAAATGACAGGTGGCAGCATTTTGTAACAGTACTTCTTAATTCATAAGGCTAAAGGTCAGCATATTATTCTCAGTCTGTAACCTGATCATATACTGGAGTAATCTCAATTGATACTCAACTGATTTAGTTTTCAGAACTTATTGCTTATCTAGAGTGCTAGAATCTAGTTTTCTATTTGATCTAGTCCTCAGAATTTTAAAAATAGGTCGCTCTGGAGGGGTAAGTAGAAACTATAATCAGATACAAGAGGACTTTTATCATACTTGCATTCTTTCACACAGTGACTAATTATATTTCAGTGTCCTACTAAATTTTCACAGTAAAATCATGACATTTTTTATTGTTTTAAAAAAACCCAGTAATTAAGTCACACTCTTCTCAACAGTGTGACTTACTCATCTCTCAGCAAATCAGCCACCTGAAATAAAACTTTCCTGGAGAAGCTTACAAGAAAAAAATGAGAGAAAGGAAATAAGAGACCTTATGTATTGCTTATCTCCTAGTTACTGGTGAGCCGTAAGACTTCCACTGGAGTATGCTTATATTGCATGGCTGCACATGGTGGAACATCCTCCACAGCAAAATTACATATATTTGAAATGGAAAGCTGTAGTCTAGAAGTGTGAGGAGAGTGGTAGTTGATGAGATATTAAAGCTAGTCATATCCTATTCCTCAATAGATCAATAGAACATATGGTAGCTTTGTACATTTTGCATGCTGTGAGTGCCTGAAGCCATAGCAACATCCACCTCATGCTGGAGATCTATTTCTATCTCCCCCTGCTATTTTACCTTCTCTGAAAACTGTCATCTCAGTGTCCAGAATCTACACCTTAGGGAATGGGGATACTAGCTCTTTGGAGAGTATTAACGTCTTTTCATACTTCTCTCATGGTTACATGTAATTTCACCAAAATAATCCGACAAACTGCAGTGGCCCAGGCACCAAACCAATTCTGTTATATTTGGACAACATAAAGTCAAGAATACTTACAGAGTATTTGCAGAACATAACTAATCTATGATTAGGGACCACAATTCACCAAGAGTGAACTCAGAAATTAGTGAAATGTGATTGCCAGCAATTACAGCTGCTAGTGATTTAGTCACTAGCAGTCAACTGACAATATGGGTTTGGTACTTTAAATTGTTGGTGATTAAATGGAAAACACAGAAAGAGGCTGACTTTCCATATGGAATAAATAAGCACTCTTAAAATCAGAAAAGTATTCTCAAAGATAAAATCTTGCATCCTTTTCATTCCACCTCTCTGATTTAAAGCAAGGATACATCAGTTATCTTTGAAAATCATCAGGTATTTTCTTTATTGAAATGTTCATGAAGTTCATTGATAATGCTCTTCTGATGGTCTACAGAGCTCATGACTGCATTTCCATTTATTTAACTGTGTTTTAGTATATTTCTGTGTTAGAAGATTTGCAAAGTGTATAGAGGGACTTAATCTTTGCTGAGATCAGTATGAGGATCAAATACAAGATCTGAAGAGTTGTGAATTTCCATGCTGTTTTTTGCAATCCATTTTTAGAACAAAGAGCTACTTATCAGTGCAATTGAAAATTACATATTTTTTAGAAAGCTGCCTGTTGTCACTAGACAACTGATAAATATGTTTTCACCATGGATGGAGTCACTAACATCCTAAATTAAATTGACATTAATTTCTGAGCTTTTCAAAGGCAAAACTGAATGAATTTTCTTCGATATTCATTTTTGGCATCAAAGTGGTCGACTTACCATCAGTTGTCAAAACCCCAATATTACCCTTGCCAACCCTTTCTAGGGTGAAACTTGATGTTAAACCAAAAATGAATGCATGAAAGTATTTCAGATACATGCTCATATTAAGTTGTATTTTATCAAAACACCACTTTCCCTTTTGAACTGAAATTATTTGAACTACATTGTGTTGATGGTCTGTATTACTTGTTGTTTCCTCAAATGAATTGTTTTGAAATCTTTTTCTAATACATTAGAAATGTATACACATTAGAAATCTATGCACAAATAAAATTTTCACACAGAAACTAGAAGTAATTTAAAGTTCATTTCCTTTAAAATATGTTAATCTATCACAATTGAATCTAACTGTTAAACAATGAGATAAAAAGAAGAAAACAGTTCTAGATTGCTTTTGCCTATTTTTTTTCCAGATGCATTAGCCAAGTGTTGTGGATGAAAAAAAAATGCTTACATGATAAAAATTGCAGTTGATGTGTCTTAAGTTTGCTTTAAAAGACTTCTGAATTAACAAGTACACAGGCTTCAACATATTCAAAGTTTTATTTGTATTAACAGTTTTAGTTAAGGTAATAGCATTGTAACAATGCTCTGATTGAAAGGGATCTTAGAGATCATCTAGTTCCAACCACCCGGCCACGGGCAATGACAGCTTCTACTAGACCAGGTTGCTTAAAGACCCATCCAGCCTGACGCTGAACACTTCCAGGGATGGAGCATTCATAGCTTCTCTGGGCAACCCAGCCCTGAGAAGCTAAAATCAGATATTGTTATTTTCCATTGCACTGGAGAATATTGTCAAAGTGCAAAATAAGAAAAACTGGAAATTGGAAAATTAATTTCATTGGGGGATATTCTGTAACAGTTTCAGTGCTTTTAAAAAATAATTTAGATAACTAATTGATTTATGCACTCATTATTTTTATTTGTAAATTTATATAATATTATTTATTTACTGTAAAAACAAAAAAATAGTTTGTCTCATGGAAAATTTACAACCACTGTCTTTTTTCACAGGTCTTTTTCCTTTCCCTTCACTTTCTCTTTTATACATTGAAACAGTAATTTTCATAACCTTACTCATTTCCAAAATATTATCTTTCTCAGCATGATAGAAGCAGATTTTTCTCTGCCCTTTTTTCGGGTGACCTTTACATTTTTAAAGTACCTTGTCTGAAGTTTCTAGCCAAAATAATCTTTATTGTGCTGTGGCATCTATGAGACTCCTGGAGTGGTATCTGCTATCTACGGGCACCTAAAGTGTCCTAGAGGACAACTTATTAAGACAGGCCATAGACAGCCCTGACAGATGGCGTGCATTACTGGACCTGGTGGTCATCAACACAAGTGAGCTAATTGGTGACATCAAGATTGAAGGCGGCCTCGGCTGCAGTGATCATGTGCTGGTAGTCCTGAGTTGGCAGTCCTGAGGGATATGGGTAAGGTGAAGAGTAAAGTTAGGACCTGGAACTTTAGGAAAGCAAACTTCCAGCTGTTCAAGGAGTTAGTTAGTAGGACTCCCTGGGCAACTGCCATCAGGGACAATGGAGCAGAACAAAACTGACAGATGTTTAAGGGCACTTTCCATGGACTGTAAGAGCTCATGACCCCAAGTGCAAGAAATTGTACAAGGAAAACAAGAGACTGGCATGGCAGAGTTAGGATCTGCTGGTCAAGCTGTAGTCAAGAAGCCAATGCACAAGCAATGGAAGCAGGGACAAGTATCCTTTGAAGAGTATAGGGATGTTGGTCTGGTTGTGTAGGGATGAAGTGAGGAAGGCCAAGGTGCAGCTGGAGCTGAACTTGGCAAGGCAAACAAGGAATAAGAATAAGCTTTACTGATGTGTCAGCCAGGAAAAAAAAGGTAAAAGAAAGGGTACCAGTCCTGATAAGCAAGACTGACAAGCTAGTAAAAGTGGTTGAGAAGAAGGCTGAGGTTCTCAACAACTTTTTTGCCTCAATCTTAAATGGCAACCTCTCTTCCCACAACTCTCAAGTCGATAGACAATAGAATGGGGGCTGGTGGAGCACAGTCATTTCCAGTGTAAGAGAGGAGCAGTCTCGTGATGACTTGAGAAACCTGGACATACAAAAGTCTGTAGGACCAGATGAGATGCATCCCAGATTCCTAAGAGAATTGGCTGATGTACTTGCCAAGCCATTCTCCATGATATTTGAGAAGTCATGGCAGTCTGGTGAAGTCCCAGGTGTCTGAAACAAGGAAAAGGTTGTACCCATCTTTAAAAGGGATAAACCCTCCTTGGGAAGGAACTACTGACCTGTCAGCCTCACCCCGATCCTCCCTTTGTTGAGACACACTGAGGACAGGGAGATGATTCAAGACAGCCAGCATGACTTCACCAAGGGCAAGTCCTACCTAACGAACCCAGTGGCTTTCTGCAATCAGTGGACAAAGGAAGAGCTATGGATGTTATTTGCTGGGATTTCTATAAGATCTTTGATATGGTCCCCTACATCATTCTCTTCTCTAAATTGGAGAGAGATGGATTTGATGGGTTGACTGTTCAGCAGATGAGGAATTGGCTGGATGGTTGCATCCAGAGGATAGTGGTCAATAGCTCAACATACACAGAGAGATTAGTAACCAGTGGTGTCCCTTAGGGGTCCATACTGGGGCCAGTACTCTTTAATTATTTCACTAGTGATGTAGACAGAGGGATTATGTGCATCCTCAGCAAGTTTGCAGACTAAACCAAACTGTAGTACTGCTGACACACCTGAAGGATGGGATGTCATCAAGGGGAACTTGGACAAGCTTGAGAATTGAGCCCATGGGAACATCATAAGTTTCAACAAGGCTAAGTGCAAGATCCTGCCCCTGTATTGGGGAAACACCAGGTATATAGACTAGGGATGAAGGGATTGAAAGCAACTCTACCAAGAAGGACTTGGGGATACTAGTCAGTGAAAAGCTGGACATGATAGCGTGCACTTGCATTCTGGGCTTCATGAAAAGAAGTGTGATCATCAGGTTGAGGGAAGTGATTCTCCCTCTTTACTCTTCTCTGATGAGATTGCACTTGGACTATTATAACCAGCTCTGGGATTCTCAGCAAAAGACATGGACGTGTTGGAGCAGGTCCAGTAGAGGACTGCAAAACTGATTAGAGGGATGGAACTTCCTTCCTGCAAGGAAAAGTGGAGAGTTGGGGTTGTTCAGCTGCAAGAAGAGAAAATACTGGGGAGATCATATTGTGGCCTTTCAATATTTAAAGGGGGCCTCTTAAGAAAGAAGGGAACAAACTTCTTAGCAGGGCATCTTACTACATGACAAAGGGTAATGGTTTTAAACTAAAAGAGGGTTTATTTAGATTAGATATATGGAAGAAGTTTTTTACAATAAGGGTGGTAAAACACTGGCACTGGTTGCCCAGAGAGGTAAATGTCTCATCCCTGGAAATATTCAAAGTCAAGTTAGCCAGGGCTCTGAGCACCCTGATTTATTTGAAGATGTCCTTGCCCATGGCAGGGGTTTGGATGAGATGACCTTTAAAGGTCCCTTCCAACCCAAAATATTCTTTGATCCTATGAAAAACACATTTTTCAGAGATAACATTCATTTTAATATTTATTTACGACTTTTTTAGGTCATTCTTGCCATATTGTTGTCATAGCATTTTTTGTTTCTAACACTTTTGCATACCTGATATCTTTACCATAATTAGGCAAGAAATCCAGGTAAATAGTTGTGAGAACTGGAAGTAAAAGATGTAAAAGACAATAATTTTGTTAACAATATTATTTATGTCTTCTTCTTGTCTAGAAAATAAGTAACACCAGTAAGATACTATTCAATATCATAGTACTACTACTAGCAACTAGGTCTTCATCAATGCATCATACTGTGATATTTTTGCCATTAAGTACAGTCTAGGAAATTTTGGTTTTAAAGATAGCCTTTTCAGTTATCTCTTGTATTGTATGAATAACTAATGAATTCCTAATATTTAATTACGACTGTAGTTTACAATAATTTAAAAGCTGCTTCTATTAAAGGAAATCTATCTGTTAATATTTTATTTAGAACAAACGATAATATTTCCTTTGTCATACTGAGATTTTATAGGTCAATTAAGTTGTTGAATCATTCAAAGTAGCAGTATTATTGTATGTATAAAATATGAAGTACAGGAAAAATATTTTGATGAAAGTTTGCAATGATCAATTAGCTTCACAAAACTGTAGTGGAAAGTAAAATATAATGAACCTGTTCAATTGTCCTGTGGCAATATGTCCATTTAGTGGTGAGTGAAATGTATAGTGGCTCAGACACCGGTATTGCTGCCAGTAAAGTCTGGAGAGCTTATGTGGAGTGAAGTTCTAAAGGCATTAGTAATTCTGTAGCTTTATTTGAAATAAGAAAGTTGTCTTGCTAAGTCCTAATTTTTTAACATGAAATTGAACTACTGTCACTTTACAATACAAAGCAAAGCCACCAGAGTAATCTATCTGATTTTCTCACATATTTATCGAGGGAACAATTACAAGTGGTTTTTTATATTAGCGAAAAAATTAAGTATACATGTATCATACCCATATAGTATTATTGCATTTCTCCAGTACAATGCTTCTTATTTCATGTTATTAAAGGGGGTTTTATTTTTATTTTGTCTGAAGGAGAGTGACATGGTGAAAAGTTAAAGGAGCTAGCTTGCTCAGTTTCTCTGAGTCAGTGATACAGCATTGTCTCTCAGAGGAAGGAATTTAGGGACTCTTAAAATTCAGCAGCTGAAGAAAGGCAAGATATGGTCATGATTGACTGAGGCTGTCTAAGGCAATGATAACTGTTCTCTAAAGTACAGGGGAAACAGCTGAAAGTAGGAATGAGCTTCAGAGAGGTGGAAGAGTGGTTAGACCTCATAATCCGTGTGAATACAAACCAGGAGATAAATGGGGTGTGCTAGGGCAGAGTGTGTTACTGCCACCTTGTGAAGAGGAGAAGGAGGAGAAGAAGAAGCAGGAGGAGGTACATTTGGGAGAGAAGAGTGTTTTTACCCAGAGGGTAGAGGTGCATGTGATGAAAACTGTGGGGTTGTACATGTTGACAGAAAATATTTTACTTCTGTGTGAATTACTGAAAACTTACTCTTTAGGACATCAAACCTACAGAAAAATTTCCCACAAATATTATTCATTGTGCTGTCATAAAACATGTTCTGAGGAACCCAATCACTTCAATCTACTGACGCATACAACTGTTCCTATCAAGACTTAGGATAGGATCCTAAGTACAATACAATACAAAGTACAGTACAATACAATCAAAATCTTAATGAATGTTTGGTTTTAGAAGATATAAATTTACCCCCTTGCTTATTTCTTTGTAGCAGCTCTTACATAGAAAATCTATTAGGCACAGGAATAGCTAAGTCCTTTTAACTGGGAAAAAATATAAAAGGAGAGAAACCCAAAATCTTTAGGGAATTTAACTCCACATTTCAAAAAGGTTTGATCTATTTCGCTTCACAAATGGAAAGCTATTTAAATAATTTCTCAAGTGAAGTGATTATCCTGCTTCTAACTTACAATTCCTATATCTTATGCTAATGTTCTAATGTTAGAGATGAGAAATCAATTTGTCATTTTTAGCCAAAAAAGCCCAGTGATCCCAGAATCTATGAGAATCTGTTGGTTCTTTTTTTTTTTTTTTGACTCTTTAAATGTCATTTATAGAGAGATTTAATAGTGTTGACTAAAATTTCATTCATATCAGGTAGAATGCAGTGCTTATAGTCTCTATACCTCTCTCCTAAAGCTTTTGACAGAAGATAGTGTAGATCAAATTCTGCAGTGACTGCAGGGATTAAACAAGCATGTGTTTCAGTGGTTTGCATTATATCCTAAGTTTATGGTTCCTGTGAGATGGTTGCTCTTCATTAGTGATTTGAATGCTAACTCTTTATATCTCCACCCTTGCAATATCTCAATACCCGAGTACTGCACTGGTTATATTGGAATACTTAAGAGGTATTGAATGTTCACCCCTGGCAATTTGCCCCAGTTTGAGACAAATTAAGGGAAACGCTTTCTATGAACAGGAAACAGTTAAGTCATAGTTCGTCAAATAGTTTCTCAGGTGCATTTTCTGAGCTTTTATTTAAGAAAGTCCCAAATTTTTAACTGTGATTTGTGAAAAATGCAAAAGATGATTCTAAGTTGGGGAATATGGGGTTATATTTGTTAGAATGGTTATGGCTTATGCTCACCAGAAGGCCCTGTGCGAAAGGCACAGCTGCGGGCTGGATGGTTGGAAGTCAGGTGAGGGGTGAGAGGCAGTTGCGGGTGAGGACAGAGTTGGTTGAGTGACACTTGGCAGTGAGCTTGAGATTGGCTGGAGGAGCGCGTGGACAGCGTATGAGCAGGAAGCTGATTGGGTGATGGGACGTGTGGACAGCAGCAGTGAAGCTGTGCCAGCCAATGGGTGCCCTTCTGCTGTTGAGTTCTGCTAGGCTTCTGTTTGGTTTCAGTTGGCATTAAAGGTATTAAGAGAGGGGCTTTGCGGAAATAAGCGGATCTTCTTGGGACATACAAAGGTTTCTGTCGTCTTTGTTCCCCATTGCTACACTAAGTTATGATTTTATTTGGAAAACTATCCCAGAACAAAAATACTAAATTAAATACAAAATAATAAATTAATTGTAATGCTGAAAAAACACTCAAGAGTTGGGTGATAGACAAAAAATATGAGCTTGCAGTATCAGCAGCAGGAGACATGTCCCAACTGAAATGAATTATAGATATAGGTTTTCTAAGGAGGGCTGCTGTCCAGTAGGAGCTTAACTCTGACCCTTTTACACAGGGATACCAACAGAAGCATTTTATAGAAGTACAGTAAGAACAATTATTAACCATTTTAACCGTAAGCAAAAAGTTTGTGATAGTACCCATGCTAACAGAATCAAGAGCTTGTCACAAGGTGAATAAGCCTTAATTTCATCCCTGGAATGATTCTTAAAAATACGCTCATAAAAATGCAAACCAGAAATGGTTTATGACTATAAAAGTCTGCAATTTTTTTTTGAAAGCCAGGATTTTATTATTTATTGGTGGATACCTTATGAATTAGCAAAGGGAAAGTTTATAAGATCTCTATCACATGAAGCTCCTGACTATATATTCTCCCTTGCTAGGTAGAAGAATAAGTGAATCTTAACATACACTAAAAAAGAGGAGGATGAGAATGTAATTTGAATGACTGGTTCTAAAAACTGGAGTTGCAATCTATTTTGTTACGCTAGAAATTTTCAATAGCAGTTGATGAAGTTTCCCAGTGTATTTCAGCATTTTGGAGTCCCCTTGGAGACTACAATGAATGTAGGTCCAGTATTTTAACATACCATAAACACATAACTAAGAATATAACAACAGTGTTTCTCCTTAAATTTCTGAGTAGGGTAATATCCAAATTCTATTTGCTTCCTTTACTTCTTTGTTTAAACAGGAGACTATAAGGTTGAGTGTTTTACCACTGGTTTTATGTTGAAATACTGCTGTTAATGCAAACTGTTGTAGAAAGAAGTAGAGAAAGTTTAAGCAGGGATATCGAGTCTGTTTCCTTGCATGGGAAAAGCAGAAAATAATTATTTAAGCAAAATACATAACTAATTGAAGAAATAGTCCTGCTATGTTTTACAAGATTGACACGTAACCGGACTAGGACAAGATATCTGCGGACAGCAGGTTGTCTATGTGGCTAAGTAATGCCTTTGTGACCAAGAAGGCTGCTGGTGTCCTGGGGTGCATTAGGAAGAGCATTCCCAGCAGGTCAAGGGAGGTGATCCTGCCCCTCCACTCAGCTCTGGTGAGGCACATCTGGAGTGCTGTGTCCAGTTCTGGGCTCCTCAGGACAAGAGAGACATGGAGCTCCTGGAGTGGGTTCAGCAAAGAGCAACAAAGATGAATGGGGGACTGGAGCATCTCTCCTGTAAGGAAAGGCTGACAGAGTTGGGCCTGTTCAGATTTGAGAAGAGTTGACGGAGAGGGTACCTCATCAGTGTCTGTGAGTATCTGTAGTGAGGGTGCCAAGAGGATGGAGCCAGGCTCTGCTCAGTGATGTCAAGCAATAGGACAAAAGGCAAGGGGCAGAAACTGATGCACGGGAAGTTCCACCTGAACACAAGGAGGAACTTCTTACCTTGCAATGACCAAGCACTTGAACAGATTGCTTAGAGAGGCTGTGGAGTCTCCCTCACTCTTGGGGATATTCAAGAACTGTCTGGATGCAATCCTGTGCAATATGCTCTGGTGTTGGGGCCCTCCCTCGCCATGTGGTCCTGGGAGAGGGGCCCTGGGGGGGAGACACAGGGTTTCCCTAGGCCCTGGTCAGCCTCATTCCCCACTGGTTGTTTTGTGTTCCCCTGCACGGGCAAGGACCCTTGGGTCCCGTGATTGCCGCAGTTCCTTGGCAGATCTCCAGCCATGTGGCTGGAGAAATAAATATCTCTCTGAAATATCTATCAAGAATCAGTCCATATATATCTCTTTCCACAGGCCTCGTTGTCTGATACGCGTGTTGCAGTATCTGCACTGTAACAAATGGTAGATAATGTGGGCAGAACAACCCCCGATCCCTACAGCGACTGATTTGTGAGTAAACTCTGTGTTCCTCTTCTTGTTTTTGTTTTTCTGTTCCATCTCTAAATTATGGAGGAACTGTGGAAAGACTCCTGCCTCTCAGAGCCGCATATGGACATTTATCTTAAACTTGAAAAGATTCTTGATCAATGATTTGTAAATTTTAGCTTAATTCAAGCTCAAAAGGAACTGAAACATTTCCTTTCATGGTTGTTTAAGAACTTTTTCTACGTTTCTTGGGATTTAATTCTTACCAAAGACTTTTGGAAGACCATTTGGACACAATTAATTTCTGAGTCAAAATATATGCCGATGGAAGAATATTTTTGTGAATATTATTTAATTACTGAGACTGTTGAGCAATGTCAGCTGTGTCCTGGCGAAGGGAAGCCTGCCTCAGGGACCGTGCGGCCCAGGCCACGTGGACCAAGCCATCTGCGAGCAGCAGCGAGGCAGTTCCCGCATGTGGGTGGAGCAACGTGAGCTGCAGTGTCGGTAGCGGAGCGAAGCGCAGCGGGAGTGGGGCGACCCGGCGGTGTCTTCCCGGCCCCGCACAGCGTGTGGTGGAGTGGGCCCCGTGAACGCCTGACCGAGAGGGGTGGTGCATGGGCGGCGGCTGGCGGTGGTGGCGGCGGAGTGGAGCTGCGCCCAGCTGAAACGCATGCTGGAGCAGGGCGCGGGAGGGTCACTGCTCGGGGACCCAGCTGAGATGTGGGCGCGGCCCCAGTCAGCGACAGCGCAGCTGAGAGCAGAGGTGGCGGCGAGCAGGCGGCTGAGCCGTGCGGCCCAGCCTGGCCTGCGTGGCCCCGAATGCAACCCCAGGAAGAGCGCGCAGGCACGAGCATCCCCAACAGCCCCGGCAGCACCAGCAACCCTGACAGCTCCAACACGGGAGCAAACGAAAGCGAAAGAGAAAGCAAAAACGCAGTGAGACAGAAAACAGCAACCACTCAAAAAAAGGAAAAAATCACCATAGCTACGGTTTTAGGAATAGTAAAATGGTATAATGTTAAACAAAATTATGGTTTTATAACAAGATGTGACAACCAAGAAGACATATTTGTTCATAGTACTGCTATTAAAAAGAGTAACCCTGAAAAATGCATCCCAAGCTTGGGAGATAGAGAGGTGGTGGAGTTCAAAATTGTGCAAGTTAGAAAAGGGTTGCAGGCAGCAGAGGTCACTGGGCCTGATGGTGTTTCTGTAAAAGGCAGTATATATGCTAAAAATCGTAGTCATGTTAGACAATATCTCCATTATAAGCCCCCCTACAGTCTCCCTCCTAATCCCACCTTTCCTTTTTATCCTATATCCTATTACCCCCAGTGTATTCCCCATCCGTTTTTCACCCCATGGCTTCCCTACAATTCCCTTTCCCTACAACTCCTCTCTGATGCCGAGTAGGGGATGAAGAGAGGGAGGGAAGAAATTAACTATTGTTCTTTAGCGTTCCAACAGGTGCAAATAGAAGAAACCCTCTCCTGCCTCAGTTTCCCCACAAAGCATGCCCGGAGAGTCCTGTCTCCCTTCTGTCAGCCTTAAGATGTTCCAGAAAATCTGTTTGGACATTTAAAGACTGAGGAGGGTAGCTAGTTTTGTTTTGAAACTGTCCTTGTTATCTCATGCTTATCCAGCTGTCTTCAATGTTAAGTTTTAAATCTATTTTTGTTAAAAATAAACGGGTGAAATGTTGGGGCCCTCCCCCTGCCATGTGGTCCTGGGAGAGGAGCCCTGGGGGGAGGCACGGGGTTTCCCTAGGCCCTGGTCAGCCTCGTTCCCCATTGGTTGTTTTGTGTTCCCCTGCGTGGGCAAGGACCCCCGGGTGCCGTGATTGCCTCAGTTCCTTGGCAGATCTCCAGCCATGTCGCTGGAGAAACATCTGTCAAGAATCTTTCCATATACATTTCTTTCCACAGGCCTCGTTGTCTGATACGCGTGTTGCAGCATCTGCACTGTAACACTCTGGGATGACCCTGCTTGAGCAGGGAGGTTGGATCAGATGACCCCATGTGGTCCCTTCCAACCTGACCCATTCTGTGACTCTGGGATTCACAAATTCATTTCATACAGGTGAGCACCCTGATCTGCTGAATGTGTAGAAGAGAGTGGGAATATGATGCCACAGTTGTGTCATTCTTCCCATGCAGTTGTCA
The DNA here is from genome assembly GCF_017639235.1 of Corvus kubaryi. NCBI lineage: Eukaryota > Metazoa > Chordata > Aves > Passeriformes > Corvidae > Corvus > Corvus kubaryi. Next base: position 14,150,532 of record NW_024582075.1, read on the forward strand.
GGCCCTGCAAAATCTTTTGCTCCCAGAAGTGTTTAAAACACAGTCTAATGCTATGTAAAGGTTAAAAAAGTGTTCAACATGAACATGGATTTTTAAATGAAAGTATATGTTTAAGTGATTTTGATATTTCTTTAGGTATTTATTAGCAGTTTATTGTTGAATACCTTTTTTAGTTAGTAAAAAGCTTCCAAAAAATGGTTTTATAACCCAAATTTTAAACCTACACATTTAAAAGCCTATGACTCTCTCTATATAACACTTTAATAAACCTCACATGGATCATAAACAAACTCTTCTATGTATTGCAGTCTTTTACATAGTGAAAAATATCATTTAGAAAGAAACAATAATTCTATAATTCTCTATTTTTTAAAATCAAATTACCTGTGGAAAATTGGTTCAGCCCACAAGAATAATAATGCTGAACTAGAAAGAAATATTTGCAGAAATGTTTGCATCTTACCCATCCTTGCAACTCGTGTTTATACAAGTATAAGGATGTTTAAACTTACTTCTTACAGGCATAAAATTAGTGACACATCGTCCTGGGTTGCAGTGTATTCTATTACCCTCCTCATGAGCTGTTGAAACCAGGTGGGGCAGTGTTTCCTTGCCTCCTCCCCCCCAGACTATCTTTCTGTTAATGACCCATCATTGTCCTGCCGCCTGACTCAGAGATAACTCCCTCCAGACTATCTTCTGCTTAATGGGCCCATCAACACTTGGCCTCATGACTCATCATCCCATTGTGAGATGCTCCACCCAGAGGGAGGAACCAAGCATTCCATCCTGGATATAATCTGAGATTCTGAACACCACAGACAACCTTTCCACTGGATTTCCAGAGGACAAGAGCTACATAACCACTACTGGGCCTTCTGAGGAAGAGCAGACCCTTTTCTACAGAATCACCGCTTCAACAGAACCACATACATCACTTCAGGAGGACTGCAGCCACCATTCTATCAGACTGCTACCACCACCCTGACTAACAGGGTGTCAGGTCATATCCTGACTCTGTCAGTTTGAACCAGTGTTTTCTTTTATTTTTTTCCTTTTCTTTAATTTCCCTATTAAATTGTTATTCCAAGTTGGTGCCTCCCACTGGTTTGTTTTCAAACGAGTACACACATGCTGATGTAAGTGAACTAAATTTTAATAAAATTATTTTAATAAAATCTTAAAGGAACTAAACTCAGTACATCACAAAAGTGAAATTTAAACCTAATTTCATTTTTAAAATCGAGTTGTTGAAAAATCGTATTAAATGCAACCTGCACGCACTGCAGGTTGGATATGTCAATTTCTCCTACAGGCACTATTTTAAATATCAACCTTTTAAGTATTTGTTTTTCAAATAAACAAGGATTCTTCATGAACTGAATTCTTCAGTGAATTAAGCATCCAGCAGCCTCAGTAAATGTTCACATTCATAGGTGCCAATTGTTCTCCATGGTAGCTTCTAAACTGACTTTCTTGAGAGTTTTAGCTTTTATAGAAGAGTTGAACACATAAAGCCCTGTCTGCCTGAGTTCTTCCTCCATATTTTTATTTTACAAGGTCTTTGCTCTAACAAGACGAGTACATACATAAACAGGATCAGCAAGTACTGGTGAGGTATTATTTGAAGAAATTATTTTGGTCTTCAGGGAGTCTAAACCTCAGTTCACAGCTCTGCTCCATTTACTGATTTGGATGTGCCCTCGTAGCATTCTTTATTTACCCACTTTGTTTGCTAACTCACATCTGAGTCTTTCCTATCTAGAAAGACATACAGTAACTATAGTTTATTACTCATTCAAATTATCCAGAGGGCTCAATAACAGACTACACTGTGGTCTATTCAAGCAGTAAGGTAGCAGAGATCCAGGTGTCCAAGATGATGGTCATTGAGAATGAAAACTGTCATACAGTATACAGTATAAGTCAAATGTCCAGTTTAAGACATGTTGCTAGCACAGTTATCAATTAGTCATTCCTGACACTGTGGAACTTGCACAGAGGGAGTTAGTCATCTTGTAGTGTCTTACAAAGTCATAAGAGTGTAAGAACATAAGAAAGATGTAAGACCCTCTGTGAAAATCTTAGTGAATTTATTCATAGCAATGCTCAGTTCAGTGTGTTCTAAAAGTAATTTTCTCAGGGAAAAGAGAGACTTAACTGTCTCTCTGTGGTCTGCAATAAGTCTGGACAACAGAGAAATGTCAATTGACATTTACTTTTTAGAACACTTGTGTAATATTTATGACCAGCAGAAAAATTTGGTTCCATCTTCTTGTACCTGATAAGTTGTAAGTGCTGTAAGTCTTACAGAAATTCTGTTCAAGCATATTTGACAGCACTTCCATTTCCACATTCTATCAACAATCCTCCCTTCTGACCTTGTCCTGTATGGATTCTAAATGCATTTTTTTTCCCGAGCATGCATGCTGTACATCTCTCAAGTTACAGTTAGAAAGAGAAAAAAGCTGAAAAAAAATGTCAACTACAAAGGAGCTTACAACACAAGATCTGTCCATCAAATCTAATTTAGATTTCTTTCCTTGCAGTAACCAAGTTGTAGCTGATAAACTTATAACCCCTGTTGCTACTGCAACAGCTTAACAAAATGATGGCTGTGAACTGAATTCTTTATTCACACTTGCAAGCATAATGTTGAGTAAACTTCCCCCAGTCAGTATCATTGCATTAGTGCAAATAAGGAGTCTCTTATCATGCAGTCATTTGGGGGGGAGGGATGGGAAGGGAACCCATATTTCAGCATTGTGGAATGAACTTGGATTTAATTAGTTTACTCTAGAGCATTTATAATTTAGAACTTCTATACTCTATAACCTTCCTTGTCACTTCCTATTGTCTGAACCATTCCAGTCCAAGCAACATCTCATTTCAGGATCTGCAATACATGTCCTGATGGTGGTGCTGTATATGGCAGTTGTGTCTGAATCCTAATAATTTATTTGACTGAGTAAAATTTCAGCAAGTATATTGAAAGTGCTTTATCAAAAGGATTTAATGAGGTGTATGAAAGTGTCCTGCAGTTTCCTTTCTGTCATCTATGAAAAAGTAGACCAGCATTCTGTTGCCAGTGTTTTATCTGATCAGACAGCTATTGGGATCTTGTTCAATTAGTCATGTGGTTTTGATATTTGATACAGGGTAGGCAATGGAAACATTTGTGTCTTGAATATTTTATTTTCCTGGGATGGCCAGCTTCCAAATGCCTAGGAGAAAGCTGACAAAACATTTGTGTTGAATGCTTGGCTTTGTTTTAAAACGCATCTTGCCTATTCAACAGGTATTGGAAAATAGAATGACAGTGTTTTTAATATTTTCCTTCATGTTTGCTAATCTTTGTTGTCTGGTTTGTTGTCTGATACTTTCTGCCAGTAATATGTCTTTTTTTCTTCGCTCTAGACTTTGCTATTTGCTAATCTGCCTATGTTTGGCATGAAAACTATTTTCCTCCTGCTGATCTTGAACATGTCTTTACCTGGTTCTTTTGCAAGCTTCACTTTCCCTCCTCTGAAAATTTGGTAGCTTATTTCACTCTTAGCTGGTGTTTAGGAAGTGAACAATTCAGTTTACAGATTCCTGCTAAGTTACAGGAATCTCTTTATACATATTTCTGTTCTGAGTTTCAATAAGCCTTCTCTGCACGGTAGTGCTAAAACACTTATGTCTTGGGGTGACCTTATGATGTGTATCCCATATCGCTGCCTATG
>NW_024582075.1:14154266-14296780 GCF_017639235.1 Corvus kubaryi
GGCTGGCAGTTTTTTTTCCAGTCAGCTTTTGGCCAGTTTTGTTCCAGTTCCTTGTTCTCTGGAGAGAGGCTGAGAGCTGAACTTTTCCTTCTCTGGAATTTCGGATTTTCTCCCTTTTCTACTGGACTGCCTGATTGCTGTAACATCAGAGCACGTCGGGAGGACTTTCCACCGGGCACAGAGGGCCTGGCCCTGGGCCAAGCCCCAGCTCCGAGGAGACCAAAGGGAGGACTCGAACACTTTCCCAGGTTTTTCCTCTACAGCGAAAGATTTTACCATTTAACATTATTTTCCTTTCCCGTGTGCTTGTTAAATAAATAGTTTTATCTTCTTCACTTTCCTTCGAGGAAAATTTATTTTTTTTCCCGAACCTGGTGGGGGGAGGGGTGGTTGTGCCTTCTCTCAGAGTATATATACATTTCTAAATTTGGCCAAACCGGAACAACTTATAAAAAGATGAATTTTGGCTCAAATCCATCACTTCAACATATATTACTATTAAACCTCTTATTAACTTTCATGGCAGCACTGTTATCAAATGCACCTGAAAGCCCATCCACAATACCTAAAATTCACTTCAATGATGAATATGTAGTTTCTGACGATTTTGCCCAGTATTTTTTATCTATTTTTCTCTATAATTAGTAATACTTCCCTTACAATTATTCACAACAGAAATTTCTCTCACAGCTGCTCATTGCATTCCTCACTGTCATTTTTTATGACAATAAACATGCATGTTCATCTATTGCATTTCCTTACCACCTACTCATATAACTCTGTAACCTGAAGGACTCACACTGTAGTGCTTTTATAATTTCTTTTCTTTTTAATGGATATTGATTGATAGTTGTTCATTCCTTTCTCTCTGTTTTTTTTTTTTTCTTTATTTAACACCAGTTCAGTGCAAACAGTTTTAAATTCACAGAGAAATGATTCAAATATGACTACTTTGGTTTTCTTGGCTCCTAAGAACAAATGTTAAGGAAACTTCCTTGTCTGACCATTCAGGAGCCACTCTGGCAATCAAGTTCCCACTACCAGACTTTCAGTGCTGGGACTAAGGCCTCCTTGCAGCCAGCAGCCTCTGTGATCCGGCGAGTGCCCTGTTGGACTCCCTACATGCCCCACTCTCACACAGTCAGACCAGGTTTCCTTACCGGTTCAACCACAGGTTTCCCGTAGCAGAATCCCAGATGCCGGGTTCCGTAAAGACCTTTATTCACAGTGCAGTAACACAGAAACAGCTGCAGCTGGTGCCTCTGAGGAGGGACCCCGAATGAAGGAACCCCGAGGCTTTTTATACCCTCATAGTCTGTGCACAAAGGTCTCGCTCTTCCAGTTGAGTCCTCAGCTCCTGCTGTCTCTTCGTGTCCTGTCTCCTGGCAGGCCCCAGGTCCCCTTTGTTATGCAAAGGGTCAGCAGGTCACAGCCTCTTGCCTCAGCTTGGGCTCCTGCCTCCCCAGAGCTCAACCTCCAGCTTACTCTGCAGTTTGCACATTGAGCTACTTGCACCAAATGTATTCTTCAACACAAAGAAATAAATGTGGCTGTAAATAAATTCTGATGCAGTATGAGCAGCCTGAAGAACTTTTTTTTAAAGTTTTTTACTTGTTTTGGCTTGCTTATTTGTTTAAATGTAAAATTTTCGCAATAGACAGGGAGATTTGTAATCTGCTCTGCGGCACATGATTCTGTCTCCTTATGGGGAGTAGTTCTACATGAGTATCTTAAGGTCAGTGATAGAAATGAAAAGAACAATAATAGATGAGCACAAATGGTGTTATTAACTGTGCAGTACACAGACATGAGATTCATATTCTTTCTTTTTTTGTATGCAGCTTTTCTAGTCTTCATTTCAATAGAGAAATGTGAGAACTATTTGTGTTCTTTCAGAGAGGCTCCAACAATTAACTTACTTTCAATGTTTTTCATGTTCCACTTACTTAATAGAATCTGGTGTTTGTCATCTAGTGATCCTGTAGCTACAGATTCTTATTTTTTGAAAGAAAGGATATCTCACTTTTACTCTCATAATGCCAAAATTAAGGAAACTTCAGGTTTGATCATTGTAAGAATTATATAGGGAATATATGTATGCAAAAAAGTCTGAAAACTTAAGGGAAGAAACTTTCAGCTGTTTAAGGAAATAATGGATGAGATCACCTGAAAAACTGCCTTACAGGATAAAGGAGGAGAGGAGACCTTGGAGCTGCTTAACAACATTTTTTGTATAGTACAAGAACTTCTGATTCCCATGTACAAAAAATCAGTCATGGATGGCAGGAAATGAGCATGGCTGCCTCCCTGGCCAAACAGAAACACGAGAGGGAAATGCATAAGCAGTGGAACTACAGACATGTGTCCTTGGAAGAATATAGTAATACTGTTTGAGGGTGTAGTTTGAGGGTTTTTGAGGGATCAGGAAAATCAAGGCACAAACAGAGATATACTTGGCAAGGGATGTGAACTGTAAGAATAGATTCTACAGGTATGTTACTCAGAAAAGAAACACAAACTACATTGTACCTTCTCTGATAAATGGGATGGGGTAAGTGGTGACACTGACGTGAAAAAGGCTGAGATATTCAACAATGTCTTGACTCAGTTTTCACTATCTGCCAGATGCCTAAATCTCAACTCACTTGCTGAGAAATGAAGAGGTAGGACGTCAGATCTGAGACCACTTCAGGAACCTGGATGTATACAAGTCGATACGAGGGGTCACAGTGAGGTGTATTTCTGAATCCTGAGTGACCTGGCAGATATAGTTGCTAAGGTGCTCCCCATCCTATTTGAAAAATTATAGCAGTCTGGCAAAGTCGCCAATGACCGATATGTCCTTTGAATGGTCCTTTCCAACCCAAACCATTCCAAGATGCATTCTTTGATTCTATAGTTCTGTAAGATGTTGATCCCATACAGACATGCAGAAGCTTAAGTGAATGTGAGTGAAAATTATTTTATTCTTTTCTTCTGTCAAGATTTTTCATCCTTTTCTGTGCTCTCAGTATAATTAACAAGTGAGAATCTGCCCACGCTATACCAGCAGAGAACAGAATAACACAGCTTTAAAAAAATTTCAACACCTGACTCTTCTATAATAAAGAAGCCCAAATGACAAAATTTTGCAATCCATTCTCAAACCTCAGCCAATTAATTTGCATAAATTAAATTAACAAGTCTTAAAAAAGCATATTCTTCCACAGCTCTTGGTAGGTGTCAGTCTCGTAATGTAATATAAAAACAGACTTGGGTCATTAATTTCAAGAAGTGATAAATCATTCTCAGGAGCTATGTCACTAACAACCACCATTTACTAAACTTGAAAAAAATAAAACACTTTTTTTTTTCTTTTTTTTTTTTTCCCCACTTACAAGGGGTGGAACATAAATTCCTTCAAATAGCTATGAAGTGCTCTGGATAATGATGAGTTGCCTGAGTTCCAGAGGGAATGTGTGATATTGCAATCTCTATGTTTTCTTTTGTGGGAAAAAAAACCCCCTAAAAAACATGTTCTAATGGAAAAAAAGTGTTTGTTTTCACACACTGCTTTCAGTATTCTTAATAAATGAGGGCAGCTAAGCATATAGTTGGTGAACAGAAAAGGAAAAGAAAGTAGGCCTTTGTAACAGTGAAATACATATACAGAAGTTAACTGATAGAGACTACATTTATCAATTACTATACAACCTGCCAGCTATTATCTTTCTTCTGTCTAAGAAGTTTTGTTGTATTCTGTGAAGGACAAAGAATATGTTAAGGCAACTGGAAGGATGGATGAGATGAATGTGTTGCTGTCTATATTCTACAATTTTGGGTGTCATATGCCTACGTAGAATTTTTTTCTGTCCCCAGGTTAGTCCAGCCGGATCCTGTTTGCTGTTTCTGCTCTGAAAGTACTGTACTAGTTTTTAACCTTCCCCTTTTTCTTGTAGTTAGAAGGAGTGGAATGATCCAGAAACTTTATACAACTTTAAGGATGGTAAAGGTAAGATTAAAAACCTTACAGTTATTTAATAAAGTATTTGATTTTCATCTACAGTGAAGTTTTTCATTGTCAGAGATGTATAAGGTATCTTCAGTGTGAGATACAGATTCACAAGTTTCTCTTAATTGACTAATGTGAATTTCAGATAAAACTGTAATTTCTGCTCTGCAAATGACAGAGTCCAAAATAATATTGGTTCCAATTCAGAAAGAATGTGACATTTTGACTTCCCAAAGATTTAGACTTGGATTTAAAAAGTGGAAAAGTTTATTGGAAAATTTTATTTGCATATATCTAACAATAAAAAGCTCTGTAGCACCGTTTCCATCCTATTTTTCTTTGCTCATGTATCAGCACTGATGGTAATCAGTACACAGCTGGTGTCTGTAAGCAAATTTGAGAATCTCCTAGCAAACTTGTATATGAATTTGAGTAGTCCATTCCTAAGTTATTTCTTTTAAAAAGCAAAGTTTCTACTATAGAGGGAAAAGAAGTTCTGGTAGTCTACAGGATAATAAAAGTGATAGATAAGATTTTGAGACACCCTTCCACTATAAATGCGACACTGCACTCCTAGCAGAATCCACAGAGGACTACCATGTGTCTGTGCTCTACATGTTATTACAAATGAGGGCCTCCAAAACAAAGTGACAAAGTAGAAAATGCCAGGGCAATATAATTTATTTGCTTTTGAAAAATAATATTACTTTTCACGAGCAAATAAATTTTTCAATGCTGTTTGATATGTAAATTCTAAACCTTGTGTAATTATCAGAAACAAGGTATTTGCCCTTCATGAAAATATGTAACTTGTTGGCACTTACTGCATAGATGCAGTGACCCTCTACTTTCTTGTAAGGACAAACTCAGAAAACCGACAGTTTGGGTTTGCCCACAAAAAACACTGAAGAACCCCACACAAACAATCACTAGTCAGGAATAAATTGCAGCCTAAGCTGCTGCAGAATTTCTTTTAGAAGCAGAAGTGGTGGCTACAGCCTGGTGCGTGGGATGCACACATCAAACATATGGATTTGAATCTGCCAAAGCAGAGGCAGGTTGCAGAGAAATTGGTAAACCTTGCCAAGAGTTGTCTTCTGTTGCCTACTGTTGTCACACTTTTGGCTCTGCTCAGGTCTCCTCTGATCATCAGAATGAAGATGGCATTGAGCTTCCCACCAGGGCCTGGGATTCTCTGGAGTTTTTAGTGCTTCTTGCTAGTGAATGTTCTGGCAGAAGATGAAAGCTGTAAGAGGATGGAAGGGAAATCAGAATGCTCTGGCAGCAGACTGGAGAAAAGTTAAGCCTGAGCTTGGTGTGTAAAGTTAAGGATAAAATGAACTGTATAATCTAATAAATTTGATCTTCTGAATGGGGCAGAAAGTAAACATTCTTTACCCTTACCACTTATCTTCATATTATCATTACTAAAATCTGAGATTTACAGTGTCAGATGCCAAAAATTCTCACCAACCTGATTTGGCAGGCAGAGTTTACCAACAACCCTCTGATGTTCCTGCTTTTAGTATATAAATGTGGTACTACTGTTCTGTTGAGCAGCAGTCTAGTGGTGGCTTCTGTAATAATTTATTTTTGTACCCCTTGAAACTATGTCTTTTTATAGCTAACTTCATGTTTTACAGGATGGTCCCATCTTTAAAGGTTTTTGTAAAGATGCAATATTAACTACAGTATATTTTTCTTGTTTAGCAAAATCTAGGGATACTTTATTCTGGCCTGCTTTTTTTCTCTCCCTCCTGCTACTTTGTGGTGGAGCTGATGGCAGATGTGAAAACTGATTTTCCGTTTATCACTTATGTAGAAAATAAAAAGCTGCATTAGGAAAAGGTGCCCAGATTTTGCATTACCCTACTATGCAGTACAATAAACTAACTAGCTAGCTAGCTAGATAATTCATAGTATTGCACACAGTGCTTGGTGAAAAATTAAAAATATTTGCACTTGCTCTTTACCTGATGTCGTATGTAATGCAAAACAATAAACATTTTCTATTTTATATTTCTTTTCCCCCTCCCCACCCCCCCACTCCCTCTTTGGAAAACCTGCATTGACAACAGTAATTTTTCTATTTCATTTCCCATGAACATTTTGTGGCATGCTTGTAGTTTTATTTATATATTTTATGTCCAGCTTATACTAGTGGAAGACGCATAGTTAAACTTGTTTTTAGTTAAATCTATTAAATCTTATCCATTTGCTTGAGAGAGTTGATTAACTAAAAAAAAATAGAAACCACCAAAACCGAACAAAAAACCCAAAAAATACATTTTAAATGAATATAGGAATTATAATGCTAGTTACCCAGAAGGAATGATAGATGCGTCTGTGAGATGAAGTAAAAAAAATGTATTTAATACAAATCATCCATCAGAACTTTTAATGCAAAACCAGGCTTTCAGAAAATAGATATTTTGTATACTGTGTCTTAATTTCCCGAATAGAATTTTTGTGGATGTCGTAATAGTGCATCTTGAATAAGATCCAATGTCAGTGTTATTTACTTTAGTCGTCTCCTTCAACAAAGTTCATGAACAGTTACACAGCAAACAGTCCCAAGTGATACTGAAACTGATCTGGTTTTTTTTGGCCATTTCTGTTCTCTAATGTAGCCATTCAAAACATAGGGAGCAGAATATGCTGATATATGGGCTAGAAAAGACCTATCAAGTAAAAGACAAACACATTTGAAGGTCTCCATGCTTAGGATTATCTGCCTTATGTTGATGAATATCCAAGTCTTAGTAGCCTTTGGTGAAGATACTAGAAAGTGCAACTAGGCAGGAGCAGTCAGTGTTTTTCCTTGCTTGTGCTGTACTGCATAGGCACATGAAATAATTCTGACCCGCAAAGAAGTGAGTGGGAAAGACTTCCTCCCAGACACCTGTCATCAGGGGAATCTACTGAGTGTGCTATTTTGTATCTGCCATGGGGGTAAGGGGCTGGTGCTACGGTGCTACAAAAAGCAGTCTTTCTAGTAAAACTTAGACTAGTCCTTTTACTTTGTCTTCCTTCTGCAGCCTGACCATATAAACAACTACTGAGAGTACAGTAGCATAGTCACCTCCACATAATTATAGACCCTTCAAGGAGGAAAAGAAAGAAATCCATACTCCTGAGTTGTCTTTTCAATAGCGCTGGAGCAAATGGTCTAAAGAGGAACAAGAAATGATAAAGCAAGGATGGCTGTGAAATCACACCCTGATGAGCCTGGAAAACATAAGTACAAATTAAATAGCCAATATTAAATAATTAACTCAGTTGCCACTTCCATTTTAAAACAGAATGTACTATAGTCACAGCCATGGATATGTCTGCTACTGTTTTCTCTGAGAGCATAGAATAATAAGGAAAATGGTATGCAATCACAGTATCTACTCTTTTCACAATGCATCTCATCTCTGTTAAGCCTCCTAATAAAATGTGGCCTTTAAAACAATTTCAATAGCAACTGGAAATTCTCTCTGTCTTAGTGCAAGGTTTCTGTATGGCTTCATTGTGTCTTTAATACAGATCAGCATCTCAGGCTTTGGTAAATATTGGAACTGATGAATTTTACCTGTCAAAAATGCACTAAGCACCCAGTAGTAAGCAAAACATAAAACCTAAAGTGTTCTTGGCCTGAGCATTCAATGAAGCTGTATCAGTGTGTTTAAAAGACAGCCTTGTATCTTAACATTTGGAATACACATGAAACTGATCCATCTCAAGATCTGGGCCAATAGCTAAATACAGCTTAGCTGAAATTATAAATTATTTTTCTGCTAGGAATACAATGCCAAAGTTTCAAGGTTTGGGTGGGTCAAAGCCTGTCCAGCTAGTGAAACATTCGTTCAAATCTCTCCATGTCTCAATTATTTTGCTTCCATTTTCCCAAACTGTTCCCATCCAGATTCTGCATGTATCTTTTAGTCATAACTGGTGACAACACAGAACCTCTTTTCAGGCATATTCAACCTGGGTATGAGTACATACTTTATAATGACCCCCCTTCTTTCACATGACACCGGCAATAGCAGCCAAACATCTTTCCTCTTTTTCTCTATGATTCTTTTTTTTTATGATGAAAAAATAAACAAGATAAGGAGAATGTGGAGAATGGAAGCATATGCTGACAAAAATTGATTTTTACCTCCATGAATTTCTCCCCAATGAGAATGTTTATTTTCTTCTCCTCATTATCTAAGGATACCAGCAGTGACCCAGTTATACTTCATTTTATATCTGAATTTTGAATTGTTTTCCCTCTCAGTCCCCCCTCCATATTTAAGTTTTTGTTTTACTGACCTGGAACCATTACTTAGTTAATCTCTAAGCAGTCCAAACTGAGGTGAAATGTAGGGAAGGAAATGTTCTTCCAGTGTCTTTCCATCCCTAGGCTTGTATTTTGTAGTGAGAAGAGGAAGAGAAAGTAGAGCCCATGGAAAAATGACAGCAGGAAATTTGAACTAAGAAAAATTGGAGTACAACCAAAATTTGAAGAACTGTAAGAGAAAACAAGCCATTATTATGAAAAGAACTTCATAAAACAGAGAAAGGAAAGTGATATTAAGCTTAGGACAGAAAACACATAAATTCTTCTGCTGTTTACACGTACTCCACTATAAATTTTTTTTTTGCTGCAATTGTTTCCATCTATGGAAGACTTTCTTAGAACCAGTGAAAATAGGATAGTTAGTTGCAGGTTTTGAATATATTATTGCTGGCTTGGGGTACAAATTAAATTATATCCTTTGAAGTTTTTTAGAAAAAGGACAGATCAAATCTTCTGTTCATGTAGACTATCATGACTCCATTGACTATGCTGATACCTACCTGTGAAAACATCATATAAAATTTTTATTATGTCATGTTTGGAAGTTTTATGAGTAATTACTTTTATTTATCTTTTTCTGTGAGTCATCTTTTGTCTCAGATAAGACTAGATGCAGTTATCTACTAAATAACTTTCCAAATTTAAAACTAGATCTTAGACATCTACACACATACAAAGGAAGTATTTTAATTTATCTCCAGACTGGTTAATTTTACAGGGAAAAATAATGTGTTTCATGAGGTAGGAGATTTTACAAATGTATTCTGCAAATACACTCTCTTGTATGTGTAAAATAGGCAAGAAAACCTTTTGTTTATGCAACAGGCTGACTGTTGTTACAGTAAAAACACAACCCACAATTGTTCGTACACTTTTATACAAGTTTTAAAAAAATTCCTATTTATTTGGACCATGATTTTGCACAGCTACTATCAGTCTAATTGAATCACAGGAGTCTGTTATAATTTGCCTTGAGCATATTTGGCACAGGAGCTCCTGAAAATTAGTCACTTTGCACTTCTTTTGGCACAAAACCAGAAATTATTTTCTGTGCCAGTGGCACAATGTGACTAATTTCTGAAGGACAGGTAAAGGAAAGTTTTCCAAATGTTTCAGATCCTTTGGAAGGTTCAATCTGGATTTGATTTTCAGAGATGTGCAAAGCCTCAGAGAAAAGCCTTCTGCTTTTCCAATCAATTCACGTTCCATAGAAAGAATTATCAAATTTTATGAGCATAATCTCAAAATACACCACATCTCTTTGGTAGTTCTAAAGACAAGCACTGATTAATGGTAAAGTCTTGACAGAACAAAAAAATTCACTCTATAATTCCTCATCTAGAGAGTTGTTCACTGTTCCATACAGAAGAGAAACAGATATTTTCCTGGTAAAGAGATCTCTTTATTTTCAAGGAGCAGGAATGACATTGCCAACCACTATTTCTTACTGTTTGTTCAGAAAATGCAAGCAACTAATTTCTGTCTTTTCCTTAATCAGATGGGTAGTCCAATGTTACTTTATTTATGCTACATCTGAAAAACATAAATAAAATGTTTTGTAAGTATGTGATGTAAATACAAGATAAAATTTTTAATATTGTGGAACCCACAAAGCTATCACGGTTAATATTAGGGTTTCAAGTTTCTGTACTATAGAATTCAGATTTGTAGTTTTAGGTATTGGTTTAGGAAAGCTGGAATGTAATGAAGGGCTCTTACAGAGCCAGACACTAACAATGGATTTATTTTTCCTTTAAATGCAATCTAGTGCAGGGCTGTCTTGTGCTTCCAATGTCTGTGCTTACAGAAACCAATTGAAGAGAGAGAGACTACATTGTGTCGTGAGATTGCACTTCACTCTGCTTTGGGCCATTTTAGACTCACTTATAAATGTGGAAAAAAAAAAAAGTGTGATACATATCCTATAAATTATACTAGTAAGCAAAATAGAGGCCAAGCCAGAAATATTAGGTGAGTAGGCTTCTTTCTGAATAATTTTTGTCTCCTAATAATAGATAAATTTATTTGCAGTAATTTATTCCCTGCTAAATAGATTTGTATTATAGTTCCCTGGTCCAGAGAAATTTAAAAAAGCTCTGTTTTAAAATGGTCCAGATTTTAAATTAATCTACATTTTAAAAATAGTATGCTTAAAGGTGGCTTGACTTGAATTCTGTCAAAGCTTTGGATCACTCATCATTCTTAACCATGTTATTTTGCTCATAATATATTCTCATTGCCCAAATTGAGTGAGATGAGAAACATGCTTCAGTGGAAAAAATATGATACTTGCCATATTATCCAGAGTATTACTGCTTACTACACTACACCAGTGTCTTCCTTTAAACATAAGGCAAAATGCATTTCTATGGGAGCTTGGGAGTTGTCCTGAAGAGTTAAGTGTCATACTTTTATGATAAATATCTAAAAAGCATTTAATGTAGAGAGACAATAATTATTGTTCTACCTACAACCACAATCAGAAAAAGACTACTTAAAATGCCTAAAGTACGTTTACCTGTGAGATCAGAGTAATTTAAAATCTCTCATGTAATAATGTCTGCTTTATTGTCTACGGAACATTTTAATAAAATGTGAAATGAAATTAAATAGAATCATCTCCCATAATAGCTTCCTATCATATGGTAACAACCTGCCTGCTTACTACAGTCTAATCAGTTACTGAACCTTGTGCTGCACTTTTATGGTGCTTCCCTGCTGGGTCTATTGCCCACTTAGGAATATAAAATCATGTTATGTTTTTTTATTGCTCTCAGCCAGCCTACCTCCCTTTCCTCCAGTAGACTGTTTTGCACAGTATCACAGCAATAGCACATCAGGTCTCTGTAGAACAAGCTCTTTTTCCCTCTTTTAGCATCTCTTCATTTGATCTAAGATACTTTGTACAATTTCTTGCTCTTCTTTGTAGTGTTTTTCTGTATAGTGCTCAAATGCTTTGGCTACTCAAACAGTTTGAAAGAAGCCATTGAATTTGAAAAGGAACAGGATAAATTCTGTGCTTCAGGGGTAGTACTCTGTATCAATCCTACCAAGGCAAGTCCACGGCCTTGGGGATGACTTTGTCCAAGACTTCTACATTCCTGGCTGCAAAGAAGAAAGAGAAAACAACTTCCAACTAAGCTGAATGTGTACAAAACTACTTCCTAAGTTTCCACAAGAATAGTCTTGCTTTCAGTCACTGTACATATGCTCCCGCATTTAACACAGGGAAGCATTAACAATATTTCATTTTTTAAAAACTACCATTTTTCATTGAATTTTATCAGCATGGAAGAATATTCTGGAACTGTTTGATTTAGTAAAATCTTACAATATTGTGATTCAACAGTTAATTTTTAAGTTAATGAAAACAGTTCAATAGCTTAATTTCTGTTCAGTGTTGTGTGGGTACTGTTTATATATTATTTCGTATTTCTGTGGCTCAGTTGCAATCTGTAAAATATTCCTTTCCTTGTTGATTATAAGTTCTGCAAGAACAAAATTGCCTTACTAGGTTTTTGTAACCAAAAGACAAGGGGATATAAAAAAAGGTGATTTCAGGTGGGAAACTCATGATAGCTGAAGCTGCAGAACACTTTGAATCACTATAGTTATGGCCTCATATTTTCTTTTTTGGTGCCTTTGGGGATTTTCCTTCTAAGTTGGACTTTTTCATAGTTGTAACCTCGCACAATTTTCTTCTATTTGTCAGAAGACAAGTAACTGAATAAGAATAACACAGGAAATACAATTTCTCCTTGTTTTTAGAGAAACTATAGGAGATTGCACATATAGGCTGTATTCCATTACCTAAAAGCTGAGCAAAACTTATCCGTCTGACACTGTGAAATCTAACTTCTCTGAGAGTAGAATTTAAGGTATTCTAAAACTTGAGGTCTTAACTCATGTTTCAGTCTATTACTGTAAGCCTAGAACAGGGAACAAGGTTTTGATCTGTCATTTTTTTTCTATCAGAAGAGTAATCCTGATCAATATCAAAGAAAATGTCTCAGCAAAATTAATAATAAAAATTGAAAATGGATTTTTTGAGGGTTATTTTCATTCTTTATTGAGTAATTCCTATTATTTTGAAAGTATAACTCTTGCAAATGTGAAATATTTGTGTTTAATATCAGCAAAACAAGAAAAAACAAACCCTGTTAGTTGATGTTGCAAGAAAGAATATTTTGTCTTAAACAAAATTTGTGACAAAGATGTCAGGCAGAAATAATCTTTGTTAGCAAACTGATCACGTAAATTTTTTCATCTGTTGATAGCAGAATGTAAGAATGTGAAAAATCATCTGTATATGACAACAGACCACATATAGGCAGAAATTTTGGTTTAAGCAAGAGTAAATTTTCTCCACATAAACCTACTGTACCTACTCCCACTTCAGTGAATGTTAAAACTATTTATTGTCATATTAGCAGGGTGTGGCACTGGATCCTCATGTCTTAGTTGCAGATATACTAGTTAGTCATTTCCTAAGGCATTAGGAGAAATAGTAGGAAGAGTTCTGTTGACAGAAAGATGTTGCTTGACTGATAACTTTCCTTGACACAGAACAGATTTTGCGGAGTAGAAAGCGACTTCCCATTTTCAGCACAGTAAGCTGAAATTCAAGCATTCACAAGAAAGGCAAAAGAGGAAGAAAAGGGGAATCTTCTGTCTGTTTAGCATGAAATGTATGGGCTGGGTTAAAATGTTCAATTTAGGAAAGAACTGCAGAGCGCTGCTCTTGTTGAAGGTAAGAATGATTTGATCAAATTACCTGTGATTTGATTACAGCTGATGGGGGTTTTTTTGCAGGTTCTCGTCTTATCTTTCAGTTTACAAATATACAATAGAAGAAAATGAAGGTATCCAAAAGAATTTCCATTTAGATTAATATAAAAAGATATCTATACTTTCTCTTGTGCGGCCTTTTATCTATAAAGCAGTTGTCTCAGTGTTAAAGATAAATGTCCAGAGGGAACAGCCTCAACAAAAGTTGCCTTGATTCTAGAGAAAAGGGGGTTTGAAAAGCAACAATGGGGACTTGCTTAAAGACCTTTTGTTCTTTAATCTGCCTGAGTTTTTTATTTAAGGAGTTATCCTGAATAAGACCATACATACATTTCCAAGCGCATACATACTGTACCTATACATGTATATATATGTATACTTACATGTGTTCAGTTGAATCATCATGTCTCTTGATAGTGCTGACTCTGAAGAATAGATCCCATAAACATTGACCAATTGAAGTTCCTGTCATAAACAGCTTATATAAGAAATTATCAAAGACTCATAAAACCCCATGCAAAAGATGTCAAAATTATGTGAAAGAAAACTATATGAAATAAAATGCTGATTCTACTTAATTCTTCATTGACAAGCATTTTACTTCATCACTCTCTGCAGCTTCCCGAGGAGGAGAAATAAAGAGGAAATTGCTGATCTCCTCTCCCTCAAATTAAGTGATAAGATACAAGGGAATGGTTCAAAGACACATCAATGCAGGTTTGGTACAGGCACCCAGGATTAATTAGGAAATCTTTAATAGGCATGGAAAAAGATTTTTAAATGTAGGATCTTTTTTGAGTCTGTTGCAACTACTCAATGTGTAAAATCTATGAGGAAAAATCCTTTTCTGGAGCACATCCGCCTATAAATGGAACCGTTTATTGCCTAGACGTACATGTGACACATTATCAGGTGGAGGGAAGATCCCTTTGGGGATCTTGGTACAGGAGCAGAGGTGGAAAAGTGGAGGGATGAGGGTGTTTTTGTGATGAAAAAGCACAGGAAAATAGAGAGCAAGAGAATGCGTGTTTGAAAGTGTGTGAAAAAAAGCTGGGCAGTGTGTTTGTGGGACCATGCTCTGAACTGGTCAGCATGGTCTATCATGCTTTCTCAGACTTGATCTGTCCTTTTTTTGAGTATATATATACATGTCTATACCTGTGTGTGTGTGTGTATAAACATGGTTACATTCAGCATACAGTTTTAGACATTTGAGTATTTCCTGGTTGAAGTGGTTCTGCCTGTGAGTGTGCTTGTGTCAGTACCAGCCATGGGTGTGGAACTGCGGGTCATGGTGGTGTGCTCCAGGGCACCAGAAACTGGGGAGACTGCAGTGTCTGCAGGTCATCTGGGTGCATATGTCTGTGTGGGAAATTGCCCCTAAGGGGCCTATATCTATCCACTGCAGCCCTCCAGTCATGCCAGTTATCCCATTACACCCCTGTGATCCCAGCAACATCCCCACAGGTTGCAGCAAGTAACCCTGTAACTCCACACAGATACCTAATTTCTGCTGTTTATTCCCCATGCTATGCATATTGGCATGTGGGCACTTCAGAGACCAGCATGCAAATACCTGGGGAAGGATCTGGGTGTTTTTCCCATAAAGGTGCCTGGTAGGTTTGTCCTTGCTTACAGGCAAATTCTTGAGGTGACTCTGTTTAAGACCTCTTTCCTTGATTGTATGATACCTTTTGGTCATGTCAGTCTATATCCTCTGCTCACCTGCTCTGCCCATCATTGCCTCACAAGAGTGATGGCAACTCTCTCCCTCCCCTCTCACACATACACTCCATATCCATACATACCCATGTGTACATATATATATATATATATATATGGATATGTACCTATGCACATATATATATATAGACACACACTATACATGTGTATAAATGTATACCTACAGATAGATATACACAGCTATGTCCAAATATATATATTTTCTATTAATGAGCTTTCATCCTGATCAGCCAAAGAGAGAATCAGCTTGTTAGTCCTGTTCATGTTTGTGAGCCTTTTTTGTTTCTGTGTTGATTACAATCACTGGGCATATATGTATATAATACATATGTAGATCAATGTAGGTAATACATGTGTAATGTATGATTGTGCTTGTTTGGGCTACCTGTTCATCGTTGCTCCTGGTTGGACTTGCAAACATGCAGACCTGAAGGATATCAGACTACTAGATTTGGCAACACATAACAAACAAAGAGACACTTAAGGAAAATTGTAGATTTTAGACTTCTGTTATCATCTGAGAGTGAATGTAAGTCTGTTTCAGCACACTGGGGCTTGTGCTCTTGAAAACTCATTTGTTCACAGATTAGGACTGTGCCTGGTCAGCAATATTTAGAACTTCCCAGCCCTGGTTGACAATTGTGCTTCCAGGCTCAACAATTTTTCAGTCATGTCCTAGTCTGGAATTCAGTGAATTTTTCTTTAAAGGATCTGGAACTCTGACTCATTCAAGTCTCAGTGCATAAGATAGTGACATTTTCAATTATTTTACAAACATAATGGTTTGTGTACCCAGGACAGGAAATAGAAGCATGAGTTTTATTGAATTTCAATTCCAGAATGTGAGCTTTTCTCTCTTCAGTCTGTATAACACTGTGTGAGCTTAATGCTGAAATCTCCTTCCTGACAACGACTTGGCTTCCCTGATCAGCTGTTCCCTAGTGTGTTATTTCAAAGTCACTCAGACTGTTGTCATTGACTTATTGGTATAAGGAGGGATTAAAGAATGGAAAACATCAGACCCTTCACTTAAAGAAACAAAACAATGCAAAACTTGTGGTAAGCAGGAGAGAGAAAACAGCTCAGAAGTCATTGTACAAAGTTCCCCAACTGAGGTAGCAATAAGTCCAGAGAGTCTAGATTTAATTTCAAATGTAAAATAACTATATCTTCATAGAAGAGGGCTACCATCATCACAGAGTAAGTAGTGAATTCTAGAATACGTAGCTTGTCTGTAGAGAAATTTCATAGTTTATTTATTTTATGGGATTTTCTGTCTCACTATTCGAAGAGAGCCATCTTCACCAGAAAGTGCATAGTGGCTCAGGAGAGAAGAAAACTATAGAAAAAAGAGTTTTCTAAAATGTTTTTAAAAATTTAAACCAACTAGTTTTTAAATCAATGTAAAATATCTTTACCTCATTTTCCTGCACACTGGGATTTTAAAAATGTTATCCATCTAATATCGGGACATCCCATTACCCAATTAGCAGAGAGAAGGAGGATTTACCATTTCTTCACCACATGAAAAATGGAAACAGTTGACAGCAGAATTAGCTGTTGACAAGCAGTGGGATATCTTGGGATATTTGGGCCTACTGTGAAGCTTCTTCCATTGTATTTACTTGCACCTGCTCAAAGACAAAATGTTAATAGCCTGTGAAAGAAAAAAAAATTTTTTCATCACTGAGACAGGGAGGTCCATTTTTTTTTCTGCATTCATCAGAAGAGAATGTCATCACTCTCCTACTATCACATCCATCTACTGCCCAAATGAAGGATATGCTCAATGAGAGAACTTCAAATAACATGCATGATGTATGTTTCTACAGTTTATTCTTTCATAAAGTCTCAAAGTACTTCACATATTTCCAACTTGGATCATTTGCTCATTAAATCACTTTTTTTTTGCGTTTTCATTGAAATCAAAAGTGTCTGAGAAATGGAGAATGACATCAAAATTACAGAAGAATCTTAAGAAGGAAACAGGGAATGCCATATTAATTCCCTTAGTAAGTAAAAATTTCTATTTGTGTTCCCCCAAGCAGTCCAATAGGAAATGTAAGAGACATTATCCATACCTTACTAATATCCTTGGAGTAGATTTTGTATTTTCTGGGTACACTAAGCATTAAACTCAAGCTATTTTTTACATTAAAAACAGCTGCAGACAAAGCAGTAAGTCTCAAATCTTCCAGAACTATATGATCTGGAAGGTAGCATGGAGCCAGAAAAGCTTTTGTGTTTGAAATTCACAGTGTACGCACTGCAAGCGAATCAGATAGTGTGTGAAGAAGTTTTAGAGCATCTCTGTATCCTGGAGAGAAGCAGAAGTAATAGCTCTTATTTTTAAGGCTGCAAGTGTTAGTATGAAGATTTTTTGCGTATGGTCTTATTCTTGTGTGTATCATACCTTTGTAAAAAAGAGAAAAAGAAAAGCAGTAAGGAAGAAAGGCAGGAGAGGCAAAGAGAAGGGAGGAAGGGAGATGAAAGGATAGGAGCAAAAAATCCAGTGTTTCATCACATCACTAATATTCTGTCTCTTAGAATTTTCACATTTAAGCTACTAATCAGTTTTTCTGGTTAACACCAGATTTTAAACAACCAAGCCTGCCTTATTAAAATTCCATGTCTTCTTTTTTGAGAAAGAGAGGTTTATACACATTGGAAGTGAAGTCTGAAGCACGAGGTGGTCAAGAATCTGCATCTATAGAAAAGCCAAGTTCTTCTTCTGGGGTATTTTCTATCTCCTCACCCTGTCTGTTGTAGGGGGGAGGTTTAATCCAATTGTGATTACTCCCAGGCAAACCCAACTCTAAAAAAATGGCCTTACATTTGCAATGAGCATTGATCCATTCCTTATTTATGGGAAAAATATTTTATCATAATAAAATATTATGATATTCATATTATGATTATCAATAATCTTCAGATTGATTTACCTACATTGCTCATCGATCTGCCATTTCATCTCTCAATATGGAGAAATAATATCTGCACAAAATGCACATTACCCATGAGAAATCAGGTAATCCACCCTGTGCCCCTTACTTGCTCATTTCTGTGGATTATATTGACACCTTGAGTGAAATGAGAATTTTATGCATAATTTCATGGAATTGGTCATGAAATATTCCAGTGACTTGAAAAAACCATATTTTGCTGATGTTCAGTCTATGCAGATGTTCCACGCTGAGTGTTCTGTGAGCCCTCAGACTCTTCTTGATATGGAATCAGAGCATCAAAAAGTCTTTGAAGAATTGTCTTTATAAAAAGTGTTTTCCTAAAAAGTGCCAAAATCATGCCAGCATTGACAATATGGTAAATTAATTAATTAATTAATTAAAAATAAACATACAGGTAAGAAAGAAAATACTACCATCACTCTATATCCATTTCTGTGACTCTAAATTTAAGAATTTACTGTGGCTTTTTAGCCTGATATCTGTGGTTCCAACTTCCTTTTAAGTTCAATTAGCTCTGTACACTCAGTCATCAGGCATTTCTATGCAATGAGATATACTTGTCAGACCATACATGCAGTCACTTTAGTAAAATCTCTCTCTGCTTGTTATCTCAGTCATTGTTTTTCCACATCCAGAACTCAATGAGGGGTCTGCAGCAATAGTTTATCTTTACTATAACTTATGATTCAGCATATAGCATACAGCAAAATAAAAAAAATAAGTGTCTCAAAGTGTCTCAACACTTTCCATTTCCATCACCCTTACCTTTTATAACCTGACTCATCTAGTAAACTAGACAAAATAAACACTTTTTTTTCCCAGGAAATTATTTAAAGTGATGACAACTCTGTTGCCTATCACTGTTCCACAAATCCTAATAGTTAAAAAATATGTAGCTTTTTACCTGAAGTGTTTGTGCAAAATGATGATTTACATGTGTAACAGAAAATGGTACATAAACATCTTCACAGACATGTGAGGTCTCAGTCAGAACCAAAAAATGTGTGTTTTTCTTGATCTTCAGTCTGGCACTTTTCACCCAAAAAAACCCCAGCTGAACAAAAACAAACAAAAAACGAAACCCACCTCAACAGCTTCTCTTGCTCTTCTATCTTCAGAATGACTCATAAGCAGAAAAGAAAACAAGGTCAGCTTGCTAAGGGGACACACATAATAGCCCTGGGTGTAAGAGAAGAATGGAATTGCAAAGACTGAATTTTGTTTCACATCTTGTGCCAGACTGTTTGTTGGCCTGCACTTGTATATCAGTTGCTATGTGCACACCACGTGTGATGCTGCCCACCAAGTGAAGTGGATCTCAAGAAAGATGTTTTGTTTAAAAATACCTCACTAAATTCACATGGAATAAGCTCAGGGGAAGAGGATGGGGAAATACAGGGGGCATAGATCAAGCAAGTGTATAGAGCCTGTAGCATCAACAGATACAGGGAGCATGTAGAAAACAGACACAAAAGGGAAATGGAATGGGCAGAATGTGTGAAGTTTTCTGCAAGCCAAGGAAATATCATTATTTTTAGAATTGCTAGAAGCAAGATCAGAGGGAAAATCAAATTGCAAGCATTAATTGACAGAGGGGAGTCTTGTTTTCAGATTTGTTCTTCCAGTCTGTCTCACTCACTAGATCTGAATTTTATCCTGTATGAAATGTTACTGTCCCCTTATTTGCTTTCTATGATGTGTGGCTTTAGAAATCTGAATTTTTCAACTCTGCTTGCTTATGGAAAAAACAAACAACAAAACAAACAAACAAACAAAACCCCAAAACCCCACAAAAAAACAAAACCCTAAACCCATACAAACAAACAAACAAGAAAACCCTAAACCCATACAAACAAACAAACAAAAAAAAGGAAGTGCTTTATCTGAAATTTCTGGAGAACTTGAGATCCCATTCAACATCAAATAGTTGGAGAGTCATTACTTGTGGTTCACCTGTGAAGTTGAGCCACAAGTCTATTTTTCACTTTTAACAGATATGCTCTAAAAACAGACATGCTATTAGAAAACCTGAATGTAGTGCAGTTTGATTCATCTCTAAGAATGGCAGCATATTTCCTTCACTGCAAATGTTCTTTAATGATCTGTTGGCATTTTCCACGGTAGAATTTGGTTTAAGGTCACAATGACCATGTCAGGCCAGTGCAAAGGTCCATTTCTCCATTGTTGTACCTCCAGCAACATCCAGGAAGAAAGCTGGAGTCAAATCTGCCCTGTGTTTGTTATTTGGTAGGCATGTTCTGCTGGACAAGTTTTACTGTCCACAGAGGCAGAAATTTCTGGAGTTGTTTCTTGAGAAAATGCCATTACCCAATTTTCTCTAGCAGAACTTACATAATTAAGAAATCAGTGCAGCAGCTTATAATATTTTACTATCTTTTATTAATTAATATTGAAATTTAAATGTATAATTATTTATTTTTCCTCCACAAACAAGACATAGTAGGATAATACAATATTCCCCTACAAAAATATATGCCCTAAAGTACAATTTACTTAAACCATATTCTTGGCCTCATACTAGCATACAAATTGATATTTTATTGTTCTTGTTATGTCATGCATTATTCTTTTTTAATATCTTTTAATAGATGAAAAAACAGACTTGTATGCTGTGAAACTGGAGTTTTACCTGAAGTTATTATCTGGGTGTTTTTTTGTTCACAGTCATAACATCGAAGCTGGCTGATGATACAGTTTAAAAAAATAAGATAGGTGAGGCAAGAAAGCATCATATGATGTGGAGGGAAAAAAAATGAAAATGTAGAAAAAACGATCAGTCAGGACTATGCCCACAATAAAGTTTAATTAAAATATACTACTGTTCTTCATCCATTTCACCCTTTTCCTTTCCTTCATAGTTAGAACCTTAAATATAGAGAAAATAGAAGACTATTAGAAAATACATCAGCAAGAATGCCCATCAATAGTCAGATATTAAGTGCAAGGCAATCGTGTTTTGTGTCGGTTACAGAGAAGCTGATGAAAAAAATAGAATATGTAACATGATGTCTCTTTCATCTATAAAAATATCAGCTCAGAGGTTACGCTTCATTAACTTCAAATGTAGCATGAATAATAAAGGGAAAAGGCACAGCATTCCTTTGATACATTGTGTGAAAGCTTATCATTCCCTCTTTCAAGTGACAGTTTATTAAATAAGGTGAATAATAGAAAATATTCAGGCTAGATCCAAATCATAGTCTGACACTCTCTGCCTGATTACAGAGTAAATATAACAGCTCTGCACCTC
The DNA here is from genome assembly GCF_017639235.1 of Corvus kubaryi. Classification (NCBI taxonomy): domain Eukaryota; kingdom Metazoa; phylum Chordata; class Aves; order Passeriformes; family Corvidae; genus Corvus; species Corvus kubaryi. Next base: position 14,175,359 of record NW_024582075.1, read on the forward strand.
CATTTTGTGAGATTAGGAAATAAATGGGATAAGATGTATGGAGTTCTCTGCAGTGAGCTCACGCAAACATTTTCTCCTTAAAAGCATTAATTGAATTTAAAAAAAAGTTTTAAAAAATTACCTTGGCAAAGGAGGCTTCACCTCCTTCTTGTTGGACACAAGGAAACATATGGAGAGTAAAGAGTAAACATCTATAGTAATGCATCAGTTTTTACAAACACTTAGCAACGCCATAACATATATGCCACTCCAGGGAGGTCGTAGCAAGCCATTTTCACAACCTCTATAAATTGCAGTGAGTTTTCCTAAATTTCAGTTGATTGATTGTGCCAAATACTGTAAAAAAGAACTGCTAGTTAAGATCACTTTTGAACCACATCCACTCTTAGACATAGCTGAAGCTTCATTGGGGATTTCTCTATGTAAGTAGAAATAGGAGTGCTTCACCAGTTTTTGTTTAGAATCTGTGCCATGATTCTCTTTAGTAGGAAACAGTCATGAACATATCCAAAATAAATTGTAGACAATTTCAAATATCTGTTTGGATCACTGTTTAATCACTATTTCTTCAAGGTGGGAGGTTAGTATTTCCCAAGTTATTTGAATTGTCAATACTGCCATGAGAACAAAAAGAAAAAAAAAAGAAAATAAACTCTCCCACAACCCTCCTCAAAAACACAAGAAGTTCTCACCCTTTTTTGTATAAAATTTGCCATTCCTATCATTGTGGAAAAATGCAAATTGAGTTTAAAATTGCAGGCAGTTATCAAGGGAAGTGTTGAGAAAAGGAATTGAATAACACAATATTTCAATTATTTATTGGATAAGAAACACTATACAGAAAGCTGTGTATCCTAGCAAGTCAAGCTTTTTCAATTAATTAAGAAGAATTGGTGCTTAGATCTGTAAAAAGAAATTTAAAAAAAAGATATCTTAGATTTTTTTTCTTAAAATATTAGGAAAATAAATGATCAGAGAAATGAAAAATGGAACTCTACCTTTTTAGAAAATATTTGAAATGTTTAAACACGATACATGAAGTTTAACTGGTAATTTACTTACTTGTTTCAAAATATTTCTGTACATGAACTTGAAATACAATAAAGAGGAAAAAGGAAGAGAAAAAAACCCATTAAAATAAAAGCTGCGGACAGTGGTGATTTTTATTTATTAAAAAAAACATGAAATGAAATGAAATGACAAATAAATTTTCAAATATGGAGAAAATAGCGTTTTTGGAACAAAGATAAACAAGACATATTCCCTAATATGAAAATATATTGCTTTTTCCAAACCTGTGAATTAAAACAACTTCATATTTCATGTTGCAACCAGCTCATCTATGCAGGTGTTTAAATAATTGCAAGATAAGAGAAATATGGTCCTTGAAAGTCAATATGAACAAAATTTGGCAGCTTTATTAATGAAAACAGATTTTCTGTTTGTTTGTTTTTGGTATGTGTCACAGAGAACACTAAGCCCATTTTGTTTCTGAAGACTGCAACAGGCAAATGATTCATGTGTGAGTTAATGAGTAAACATAGATTATGATGTTAATGCTGCTACAACCACAACAGGAGCAGATCACCTTTAGAGATCTATGTAGGTGCCAGCATCACCATGTGACATCACATGAAGGGCTTATTTCGGAATCAGGACTGAAGAAGACTTTTTTCTTTGGCTGCTAAAGGACAGTAGCAAGTGCTCACTGCAATTGCATGTGATTTGGATGGGTTTTTCCTTTTCCACTGAAGCTAATGCACAAGTTTCATGTAAAATCACATTTAAACTCACCTATATTAAAATACTGATTTAACATTTGAAATGTACTCCTAAAATTGTGAAAGTTGTCCACTAAGGAATAGATAAACTGTAGTAAGACTGACCTGATCAGTCATTATCAATCTGCCTAAATATTACTGGTTGAATAAGAAATGCATATGAGTAATATTACAGATAATGGTACCTAATGCAGAGGTCATTGGTATTAGAACATACAAACAAAAGAGTTAATTTATAAACAAACCAGAGACAAACAGTAATACACCAAGAGGGAAAACTGTATGGATCTCATGAGCAGAATAAAGGCTAAGTGTGTTAATATTCCTTTTAGAAAGCAGACTTGACTCTAATTTGTAGTGCTAAGTACTCAATGCCTTAGACATTTCTAACTGTGAATACAAATGTCTAAAGAAAGGACAACTACTCAAAACCTGAAAATAATTACTTTTTATTACAGATTTTGTTTCATGTTTCATTATCTGAGAACTATATCACTCTTCCATTTACCAACGAGCAGCAGTTAGGCCCAGTTTTCCTAAATCTTTAGTCTTTAGGATAGGTTTTGATACATGATCATTAAGTTTGGTCTCACTATATGATGTTACGAAAATTCAGCTTTTTAGGCTTGAACCTACATTTGATTTTCTTGTATATGATAAATAGTTTTATAAACCCTAGAAAACTCTGCTACTATTTGTTACAGTGGGGATACTGTAACACGCATATATCAAACCAGGAGTCCTGTGGAAAAGAAATATATATGGACCGATTCTTGGTAGATGTTTCAGAGATGTTTATTTCTCCAGCCGCATGGCCGGAGCTCTGCCCAGGAACTGTTCCAGTCACGGGACCAAGGGTCCTTCTGCCCGCGCAGGGAACACAAACCAACCAATGGGAACGAGGCTGAGCAGGGACAGGGAAACCCCGTGTCTGTGCCCTCAGGGCCCCTCTCCCAGGGCTACACGGCAGGGGAGGGACCCCAACAACTATTCTTCCATACAACCTCAGGGAAAACAATTTGCTCTAAGCAGTCACTGAAGCATCTGAGCAACCTGAGAACAGTATAATAAAATATATGCGAAGCAATTTTACTGGTTTTCCTCTCATTCTAAGGTTGAATTAACAATAAATATCAAATAAGAGAATACCAGCTACAATTGCAAAATCTCACAACTTGAAAATATACTGCATGTGCCCTGGATTTTATTTTAGGTGAATAATGGATCCTATTGAATATGTAGGCCTCAATTTTCATTTGTGTAAAGTTGAAATAGGATGATAAGAGCTTTCAGAATGATGCAAATGGCCTGCTACTGAAGACCAATTGAACTTCCTAAGTTATATTAGCATAGCAGGGAGGCATGGCAGAACTCCAGTTTGTGTCTGCACCAAGTTCTGTGTAGTGATTTATATGCATGCTGAGGAAGCACAAAAGTGCCATCACTTGCCTCACTTACATTACAACACATGTAAAATTTTATCTCCTTCTTTTGTTCAGGTTTAAAACATTTCTATTTTTGATATATCTGCAGCAATTAATGTGATTTGCTAGTGCTCTACCTTGTTTTTGAAAAACACGTTCAAACAGTAGAAGGTAGTAGGTAATTCGGCTCACTGTTTATATTTTTGTGTTTGATGTTGCCACATATCCATTAACATTGATTCAAATTTACAAAAGAAGTTGTTACATAACAGTTTAAAAATTGATTTTGTGCCCAATAAGAATCCATTGTTTATAGACATGCAAAGTCCTTAACATGAAAATGATAATTTCTTTTTTTGTCATGCTATTGAGAATAAAGGGCACCAGAAAGCAGACACAAACTGATGTTTTGTTTCCCAAATGAGACCTTTCAGGATGTGTTCTGGTTTTCGCTCCTCAGAAATCTCTGGTTATTACTGAAATAAATTAATGGGTTTATTTTTTCCTTTTGAGTTAATATGAAAGAAGCTCGGTCCCTTGAGAGAATATGCATCTTTTCTGGTGACCACCAACAGTCATAAGAATTTGAATTATTGTGTTTTCATATTGCTTTTCACACATCCTATGAAAAACACACCAGAACTTTGAGACTGTAAAATTTAGGTATATGCATAACAATTGTTACTTGTATTATTTGTAATCAGCAGTCAGGACTGGGGAGATGAAAAGTATACCATATGATTTAAATTTCCTAAGGAGGAGAAAGGTTTTGTTGGAGTGCAGCAAGTGAAGTGTAGTCTCTGCACTTCTTGTCCCATCAGGTTTGAAATCTAGTTGGAATTTAAAGCACAACATTCTCCTTCTTCTGGACCCACTTGGCTGATAAACATGTGAATTTTATCCTTCTCTTCCTTCAGATGTGGAGACTAGCTGTGCTCCAATTTCTATAATGCTGCCTTTTGTTGTGATATTCCTGATTACTTGCAGTGGCCAAACAATTTTAAAAATATCTAAATTGTCATCTAGACTCCTTGATATCAACCAGAAGTGCTAAGTCAAGGCTTCAGAGAAATGCAGTGTTGCATAGCTGAGTTCACTGTGCTAAGAAGCTATATCCTGCAGGAGGAAGGAACTTTGTACAAACATACGCATGAGTACACAGTCAGCTGAAGACTCATTTTCCAAAGTCTAGGTCTTCCTTTTTCAGATAGTGAGACTGAATGGTCAATGATCCTCTGTTTATGACCTCATAAAGTTTATGACCAGTTAATTTCTAACAGTTGATGCAAGCCACATTTTAGTTCTATCTTTTCATGTCTTCTTAAGTTAGCTCGGCAACCGTACTCTTTAATGAGTACTAATACAATACTAGCGAGTACTCTTTTATTTAAGGGTCCTCAAATACCTGCCCACTTTTGCAGTTCCCTTAAGCAACAAATTCCGTACATTTTTTTAATATGCTGAAGAACAGTCTCTTGAGCATAAATCAATGTGTTTCATCATGGGTGAAACACATTCTTTATTTTAGTCTGTAGAAGCCTCCCCTTAATTTCAAAGGTTCTAGAATGCCTTTTCATTAACTCATCTCTGTTCATTTGAGGATGATAGCTATTTAACAAGTACACAGAATAGTTTCAATGATATATTTCCTCTAAAGGGTTCTGTTTCAAAATAGGTAACATGATAATTGGCTGCTGAAAAAATGTTCTTTTTATACTGTATGATAAGGATTCTATTCTTGGCTGCAAACTTAATTAATGTATGGGACTTGGACTTCAAACAAAAACAGTGCTAACAAATAACTTCTCATTTTTAGCAAAATTATTTTTTAATTTAAGCAAGTAAAGAAAAGTCAGCTTAGCTGACAGCTTGGTGCAGTCTCAGCTGGGGTGTAGTAGTTTTAAAGTGATGGGAGTATCTAAATGGGGATATCATATAGGCTTTCAAATAATAGATGCTAATTAAACATTTTTTAAATGTTGCCTTCTGTCTGGTGTGTTTTGGTGTCTTTTATCTTTAATGTACTCAACACATACTGCAAAGACCCGATTAACATAGGAAGAAATTATAAGTGTGGAAACAGGGTTTCCCCGAGGATTTTCCCTCATTTCAGGAAAGGCTTTTTAATCAAACAGTAATGCCCAGTCTTCAGGATGGCTAATTAAAGCCAGGAGGATTGAACAGTGAATACATTAATGTTGTAAATGTTTCTGTTACTTAGCTAAGTGATAAATGAGTAGGCCATTGAAGAGGCTGCTAGGATTTTATTCTCAGAGAGTAGGATAGGCTGACAATGATATTTTCACAGAAAAGCAGCATGTTTAATGCATCAGCTGATGAAACAGCTGAATTAGAATGCAGAATGGTCCAGACTGAATCCTGATCAAGGTAATTTCTTTTATGTTTTTCACTTTACACAATGCACACAAACATTGACATATATACACACACTGACACACACACAAATGAGTTAGCAATTGCTTTTGTAAATTGCTGAAAGATTTTCCAGGATGCATTTGGTCTTATTTTCTCCTACACTTTCTTTTTCTAAGCACTATCATACTGTTCTGAATTTTTCCACAAAAAGTAGAAAGGAAAGACCCCTCCCAACCATCTGAACTGAAGGTATATATTTACTGCAAATTCTTCTACCTTTTTTTGTTCATCCATAATTTTGTGTAGTATTAAATTGCCTGTTCAAGGAGTTGTGCTGACTTTGAGTTTCCTTCAATAATAAGGTCTTTTCATAGTTTCTAAATCTGCTGAAAAGAAAAAAAGAAAAAGAACAGTGCATATTTTCATGATCTTTTGTCTGGGGCATTGAGTTTTCTTTGATCCACAGGCATTTCACAGTGAAGAAGAATACTAGAGAATTTAAAACACTGTGACAATCTCAGGCTACTTCAAATTGTCTATCACAATCTATTAGGAAGATTATTAAAGTGAGTCTCTTTTATTTCTGTGTGATTGCTCACAAATACATTTATACTTAAAGGCAATTACTCAGAATATCTAAGTCCAAAAATGTTTTTACATGGAATGATGGAAATGTTTGAGTGTAAGACTGCTATTAACCCCTTATTCACCTTAAAAATGGTATTGAAATGCCTGATATTGTTGAAGTAACTTTCCTCTTCATGATTTTCTGTCTCTGTGCAAGGAAACAAACACTGAGTAAATGAGTGAAGTCTTCATGAACCTTTCTTTAATACCAACCAGGTTAAAGATTGTGTACACATGGAAATGGTATCATGACAGATGATCCTCAATCTAAATTACAGATGCAAATGTTAGCTCTGTTTTAAATTAGTAGTGTTTGGGTTTTTTTCCCTAATGGGGCAAAAAATTTTGTGAAACATATTCGCTGTAATCAATGTTGTCTAAAGTGATTTTTCATTAAAAAAGGATACAAAATAAAACACAAAACTTAAATTAGAAACAAAACCAAAAAGTGTGATTGTCTGCGATATATCACAAGTGATATTTTAATTCCAAAAAAGAGCTGCTGGAGGTTCCTTGGTAACATTTGTGTTTGGAAATTTTCTATGATCTCAGGACTTTAACATGGAAAAACCAAAAGAGAAAAGGGTAAAAAGAAATCTGTCTTCAGACACCCAGCTATCTCCCATTCAAGGTTATCAATAAACTACAGGGCTATTATCAGCCTTACAGGACCCATTTTTCACCATCTTACACTAACATCCTATGTTTGCAGGAAATGAGGTATGTCAGATGCCACCATTTACAATGGAAATTACTGCCCTTGAAAATGTTGGACAAAATGAGAAGTGATATTTTTAACTTGCTGTACCTGTTAGCCTTATGACAACTGTCATCTTCCAGTAAGGTAGCAGAAGGGCATGTTGCAAAGATTTTTAAACATAGTGAAAGTCTTCATCACCTCGGGATTTCAACACCTATTTAATTATTATCATAATCATATAGTATTAATACTAAATGAACAATTTTTAATAATGATGCATCTATATTGTTACTGCCATTTATTATCATCATCATCATCATCACCATCATCACCATCATCGTGATTTCCAGTTATTAATCTGTTCCTATCCCAACCCATGAGTTTTTCCTTTTCTCTTTCTCCTCTTTGCCCCACTGGAAGTGGGGAATGACTGACCAGCTTAACTAGTATTGCCCTAGTTTCACTGTTCTCACTCAATATTCCATGCCTCTAATGAAACTTAAATTGATATCATGAAAAAAAACCCCAAAAAACAAAAAACCAAACAAACCAACATGGAGAAAAGACATCAATAACCCAGTTTTGTATTAGTTTAAATACCATCTCCAGCTGTGAGGTCTCACATAGACACCACCAAGGTGTTGATCTTCCTCTCTGCTAGGACATCTCTCCAGTGGTGCAGAGTGTGATGTACTGGCTGTGCTGGGACCTTGGCCCAGGTCCTCCATGCTTGGCCTCAAGAAGCTGTACTTGAGCACATGCATGGCTTGGGCTGTGCTGTTGACATGCTTGGCCTTTCCAGCCCAAACCTCATCTGTCTGGATGGAATACTGAGCTGGACCTCTCACTTTCCCAGATTCATAGGACTATTGGCTGGCCCTGGCCACTGTCAAGGACCTTGACAGTTTGACACATCAGGAGCCATACTTGACCTACCCTGCGACCATACTGGGGTCCTACTCAGCTCTGCTACCCTTGGGAAACAGCTCTGCCAACTCCTTCCTGATGAATCCTTGCTAAGCTGGGCACTTAAATCAGGAACATCAAGCTCTTCATGTTGATGGGATTATAACATATTAAGCTTGGTAACAACCATCAGTCCAGCAAGGTACATAGCTTCGGTGGTCTGGAAACAAGACAGCTCCTAAAAACAAAAGCTGCAGGAATTAGGAAGAACCTCCCTCAAGACATGCTGTATTTCCACATGAAATAACCCATAACAACCCACATGTGAAAACTGGAAATAAAGAAAAATGAATGTGGTCATTAGAGTTCTCAATGGATAAAAATGGGGAAAAAATAACCCACAAAGAGGCCACCAACAAAAAGTACAGACTGGTCAATCAAACATTCTTCAAGTTCGACACCAATTGTTTCATATACATTCTACAACCATAGGAAATCACTATCTTATGCCATCATGTCCTCACCATCATTTCATTCTCTATTTCTTTTCCTTCCACCCGTTTAATTTTTAAGGTACTAGATGGGCAAGAGACAGCATGTATTACAGTTGATTTGGAACTACATATGTGCTGTTTGGATGGCTAGTAAGTGAGCTAAGTGGCCAGCTGGCAGGCCAGTCTCTTGAATTCATATTGTGGCCTTTTATGTTCTTGAGGATATTCGTATGTATGCCCTGACTTTTTAGCAACCACTACTCTTTTTCATTGGCATAGAGTATTGCTACTTTTTAGATTGTGCATCTCCATTTTTATACAATTGAAATTGGCCAAGATTCAAAATTATTATGGTGAAGAAATATCAGTCTGGTAGAATGACTAAATAAGCCTTATTTTTGTAAGAAATCTGGTTGAAAAATTAAAAGTGAATGTGAGACACTTTTTCATGACTGATTTATGTGAGTACTAAGAGAAGACTATAAAGAAAGGTTTGAATAAAAAAAAAAAAATTAAAAAATCCACAGAAAAGTCTCAATAAAGCCCAGGTACTAACACATAATGGGAAGAAAAAAAAGTGACCTGAAGCAGGGAAAAAAAAAAAAAGAAAAGCATTAAAGCATTTTCCAATGAAGGTTTGGACTTTTCAGGTATTCCAGCTCACCCTGAGAAACGCCAAATCAAAGAATAAGAAAGAAGCCAGCTGATTTATAGGCTAGCTAACAGTCTTTTTGAACTATTGTGGCATTGTAACAGTCAGAGATCTAAGATCAAGCATTTGAAAGAGTGAGAGGAATTGCAAGTACAGCATTGTATCTAAAGTCTCTCAACCTTTGCAGCAGCTCAAGCTGCAGCAGTGCCTCAGGAGAATGGCCAGTACAGGTGAAAGACAGCAACCCATATTTATATTACGAATCAAGGCAGCACAGAGAGAGGGATATTTTCACCCTGAAAAAGAGCTGCTGGCTGTGCTACTTGCAATGATGCAATTCCTTCTGCCGTGCGGAGCAGAGGGGATTGGGAAGCCTGATTCAAGCCATTCAAAGAAACATAAAGAAATCTTTCCTCAGTACATGCTGAAGTACCCAAGCATACCCTGTTGGGAAAAATACACCTCTCCCAAAAAGGATATCAGCCCACTGAGTGACAGGCTTGTAGGGGAGGCAGCCTCTCTTATGAGACCAAGTGATTGTTACAGTTTTTGCAGCAGGGCACATAAAGATTGAGGAGGAATCTACACAGTGCCAATAATTCGTTGCAGCAGGAGAAGTAAAGATGGGTAGAAGTTTCATTCTACTGGCTTCTGCTATGAAATAGGCATACAAAACAAATCTAAAAATTCACCAACTTGAATACTGTGATCAGTGAAGAGAGATAGAAAGTCACACTTGTAGTTGGGACAAAGCAAATACAACCTAATGAGATTAAGTAAACAAATGACATTTGTGGTGTTTAAAGGGTGTAAAAAGTTCTTTTCATATGTCAACATGCCATCCTCTCCTGTCCAGCACTACTCAAACATTTTTGAAAATGTTGGTGCTGTCCTTTTTGTAATAACATAGCTATACAAAATTGCACTAGCTTTCTACATTGTCCAAAATATATAGTGACTTTGGTTCTAATAATGCTCAAACTACTCAAAGAAGTTTCCTTCAAGAACCCCTGGGAAAAAAAAAATAAATCGGATTTTCTTTATGTATGTATGCATTTAATTACAAGAAAGATACCGTCCAATTTAACCTCATGATCTAGTTATCTCATATTTTCACTGAAATTGAAGGGTTTCCTTGGTTTCCTTTTTTCCCTTAGTCAAAACTAAAAGGAATAAAAGTACTCATAAGAGTAGGAAAAGACTAAAGGAAGTCAGCAGAGAAGACTGAATTTTTCCAAATACTTTGAAACCAGAGAGTGTGTTTACATTGCAGTATTAGCTGTGAAGCTGGTGTAACTGAATACATGGAGCAGTGTGTTACATTTGTATGGTGAAAATGATATGGGCAGGATGGAATATTTTGGCCACAAATAAATAAACCCAATTTTGTCACAGTGTCTTTTGTGTGTGCTGATATATCATGCCACTTATTTTTCAGGTCTGTAAATGCAAAATTAATGTGCAGAAATGGTGAATAGGCAGAGCTGCCACGGAGGCCATATTGTTGTCCTGATTTACCCCAGCTGAAGAGGTTTGTCCTCTCATTTTCCTCTGGTGAACTTATGAGACCTTCAGAATATTTAATTTTGTTGGAGTTTCAGGTTTTTTTGCAGCCAATTGGGTTGACACATTTTCATCTCAGTGTTAAATATTCTGCTACCACCATCATGCTTTTCATCTCTTTCGGCCATGGTACAGAAGATTGTTGGGTTTGGTTTTCCTTTTTCTTTCAGAAAGATCTTCCTCAAAAGATCCACTCATGCTCATTGATATGTTCTATTAACTTTGTGCCACTCCACTGATGAGAAACCAACATATGCATGGATGAAAGGAATAGTTACCCTGGGACTACATTGGTTGTATGCAAATGAGCAGCAGAAAACAGGCAAAGTGAATTTAATGTTAAGCTAGTTCTTATCATATACTGTTTCTTTTCGTTGCAATCCACTCTTCAAAAATCTGTAACCATGTTCAATTGCTACCTGCTTTCCCAGTTTTTGAAACTGTGGCTTATACCATACCCAAAATATTCTTTATTTTGTTTTCAGTTTTCACAGCAGCATCCTTTAATACATCAACTGCTTTTTCTAGTGCTTATTATAGGTTCCTTGTGCTGTCTTTTTTTGGGTCTCATGTATTTTGCAGAAACTTTGTAAGTTTACATTAACAAAATGTTTAGCCTGTCTGTGATTAACATGGTTCTAATTCTCTGCAAAACTGACTCTGTTTCTTTGTGCTAATTTCCTCACTGTATATGTCTTCAAATTATGGATTTATTTAAAATTTACCCATGCTATTTTTATTGATGGTTATTGCTGCTTACTGGCACTTTTACTATGAAGGCAGAGTTTTAGTGGAACATGCTGTTTTATAATGATATCCTAATTTCTGTCTACTAACAAGACTGTGAAAAGTATTATTAGCTGTGCAATTACTCTCCTCCAAGAAGTAACAGTGAAGAATATATTTTTATATGCTTTGGTGATTTAAATATATATTTAATGTATTTAATACATTTAAGTGGTTTATTTTCATTATTCCCATAATTAAATTATTATGAGGTAAGTAATAAACCATCCAAAGGCTAATAATTTTCTAAACTTGCAAGAAATGTATTTTGGAGAACTCCACAGCAGTATTTATTTTTTTAATTTTATTTTCTTTCTTTTCCTAAAAAAAGAATAACAAAAACTGGAGTAAGGCCACATGTGCATCTGACTGAGAGAGCCATACAGAAGAACTGCAAATTCTTACAATGAAACTTGTCTTAGCTCTTATCCGTGCTCTGGAACAGGAAAAATAGACGGTGTTCCAGGTTTGCAAGTTGAAGACTCATTACCTCGTTCCAAAATGGTCAGTTCCTATCTATGTTCCAGTTGCACTGTGAGCAATGACTCTAAAGATTTCTAGGAGAATAATGTGCCTCTTAGATGCTGCCAAAGATCCTGACTTGTACTGATTCTTCTCCGATCGGCAAAGAGCCATTGGGTTATTCACTGCTCACCTGGTATTTATAGTTGTATATAAATGTATTATTCCAAAAAGAGATTTCCATTTTGCTATAAATCCTTCTAAGACTATTTTGTCATTGCTGTGAAAAACTTTTTCATGTCTTTATAAGTCTTTGGTCAGATCAGTATGGGGGTTTACATCTTTGCCCTTCTGTTCCTGCTTCTTTACAAAGCAACAGTGCAGTTGAGAAATACTGTTCAGGGTAATATAACTAACTAAATTTCAGTGACCTCTATCTCTTTTCTATTTACTCTTCACATGTTTTAAAATTTTTTCCTTGGTTGTCAGTATACTTTTTCGATGATTTCTACAAAATGATACGTATGTTAGAAGGGGAAAAAAATTCTGGACTTCAGAACATTTTTGACTGTTCATAACACTAAGGCATGAATTTTCTTTTAGTACCTTTTATACTGACCAATCAAATAAATATTTCCACCTTGTGTTATGGAAGTGGAAGAGGAGGAGGAAATCATTGCTTTTGCTATAAATCTTTAGTCAGTTTAGGCAAAATAAATTCTTAGGTCAGTTGGTGTTACAAAAATTTGTTTTAAATATTCTTTGGAAGCTCTTGCATTTTGCAGGTTTTATTTTTCAAAGATAAATTGTGTATTATTCCTGTAACAAACTTGCTGTACTTATGACTATACACATAGATGTTTCACTAACACAGAAGCTTGTATTTCAGAATGTTTCTAATTTTTTTCATATATGTTATTTTTTGTTTAGCTTAACCTCAGTTATATTCAGTTAGTTCCCTACAAAAGATGTAAAATAAAGTGGATCAATTTGTTAGGCAATCTTCCTCTATAAAGAAAACAACCAACATGCAAACATATTAAAAACTTCATTTAGAAAAGGAAAAAAACCATAAGGTTAGTTAAGAATCTGAACTGAGGCCTAAGGATCCCCTTTTCAGTCAGATGAGTCACTTCAAGAGCACATCACACTGAGCCAGCAGGGTATATGCTTCTCATCACAGGGTGTTCATAAAGGCAGAAGTTTACATGAAAATGAGTTCTATGCTCACATGAAAATGAAACGTGCAGTTACAGACTTGCAGCTTCTTTCCTCAAGGGATCCCAAGGACACAGCAAGTGTCCCTTCATGGCAGAGGGGTTCCTAAGGCTTCCCTTGGGGGTGAGACAGTTCCATGATGACACTGACGCAGAAGGTGTTACTTGCTGCCAAAGCAAACACCATCTTCTTGGAGCACAAGGGTGAAAAATATTCTTGTTTGGTGGCGTGATGAAATTGTCTGACAATTAGTCTGTTTTGAACCTGTGCTGAATCTAAGTAAAAGGCTTGTACCAAGCCCTGGCAGGATGAGTACTCAAAAGCCATAACTAGAAGGACACCTTGTATGTTTTGTCAATTGTTCACATGCGGTGGTGTGAGTAGGGGAACAAAGAAAATTTTCCTGTAATCTAGGGGGGTTGCTTTTTTTCCTCTTTCTGTTTCTTACTACTGAATGTCGACATCCTGATGTGTTTTTGAGGGACAAATCACATGCAGAATTCCACTGCAACTTGGCAAAACCTGTCAGAATGGACTGATTGAATGATTGGTGTCATCTGCGTGAGCAAGTGGCTCCCCCATCTCACAGGTCACATCAAGTTGAAAGCTTATCAGGAAGGAGCTCAGTGTGAAAGCGAGGTCTTTTCATGTCCCTTGCTTTCCATCTCATATCATATTTTTTTCTGGTTCAATTAACCAATTTCAGATACTTACATAAGACTCTGAGTGACCATGAATAGTAATTTCCAGTTCTTTACTGTTATGAATCTAAGTTTGTAAAAGGCCTTATACTGTAAAGTGCATGTATTTTCCATTACAGCTGAAAATCTATGTACTTTAAATACCAAGTTCTGATAACAAGTGTGTGTGATTATGGAACATGTTGGTTTTATAAAGGCAAATGTCTGTTAAATATTTAGAGTTGGTGAAATATAGGGTTATTTTACTCTCAGTAGCAATTTTCCCCTTGAAACGTGTCTATGTATACTCATAATAAATTGAGTATTCAGGAAATACTGGACTGTTGGTGCAGCTTTTGTTTTCTCTAGGCAGAATCATATCAAGCAGAACACTGTATCTTTCTGAAAAGAAGTCCACAGATAACTCACACAGATTTGGAGTCTACCATGAGGAATAAGAAACAAAAGAGATGAAGGGCATGAAGACTTTTTCAGGTGAACTTTGTTCGTACTACTCACATGTATGGAAATATTAATGTTGTCGAATTGTAAAGCTGCTTTGTTGATGATTTATAGATTACACTAAACTGAAACACAATGTTTTTTCAGGAACTGTTTTATGTTAGGCCTTTATCATATTAGATCACTTTCAGTAAAGGATGAATGTAAATAAAATAGAATGCTGCAATTCCTGTGTGACTCGCAGTCAAAACACAGTAGGAAGGCCACAGAAAGCAATCAGGATCATTTAAACACAATGTACCAACTACAACAACTGTTTGGAACTCTGCTCCTTATTCAGCATTCTCCTCTATCATCTGATGACTCTATGAGCTTCTCATAGATGAGCCTTCATATACGTCACCATTAAACAGCAGGATATAAACGTGAGTGATTATGTGCTGCTGCAGCATTAGAATACTCACTTGTTAGCCAGGATTGGTATCTGCCCCATTCACGGCAGTTTTTAGCATTGCTTCAAATACATCTGTCATGTAGGCAGGCAAATTGAACAAGTGGAGTACTGTGCTTCCACAAGCTGATTAGGTAGGAGCTTCAGAATAGTCTGCATGGAGTGAGTCGGACACTTGAATGACACGTGCACAGCTGGAATACATTGACTAGAGCGTGAGGAGTAAACAGCATTGCCAATTTATATCTGATGAGGCCTATTCTGTTTTCTTTGGCAATTATTGTTTCATTCTTTCTAAGTTTTTACATCCTTGACAGAATAACTAAAGTGGTCACAGATTTGCTGTCACTCTTGCAAATTCTTGGCAAAAGAAGGCGAATCTCCTGCATGAAGCACAATTCTGTATAGCAGAGGATATGAATGTCTCCAGTACTTTTTCAACGCTATTATCGGCATTTTCTTTAATGTGTTTCCTCTTCTAGCATTTTCTTGCTGTATTGAGGAATTTAGTAGATAAAGGGTACTACTATTATTTTAGATGATGGGGCACAGACACTGCAGAGCATAGGCAGTGCTCTCTCCACAATCCCTGCCCAAATCTAACAGCATAGGAACAAACAGAAGTTAATTAAAAGCGGAAGTAATTAAATAACATTTAGTTTAATTTTCAACACTGGAAAAGAAACTGTATTTTAAAAGCCTGACAGAAAGTAATTGTGCAGCCAAGAAGCACTGACTTTAAAATGCCAGGTTAAAAGGCCCAGATCTTTTACTTGTACAAGTCTTGTGCTGAAATTTATGAACTAAAGCAAGAGCCATGAATTTCAGACACCACACAAATTTCTCCTTATAGAAGCTCAATTTTAAATTTACCCAGAAGCCACAGTAAATTAGGGGAAATCATTAGGGTAAGATAATTCAATGAAATAAAATGTTAACCAACCAATTCATTAAAAATGGCATACTGAGACACATTTTGTCTAAACAACATGTCTAACTACCGATTTTGTAGAAGCTGCAGATGATTTGTTTAATTACTGAAAGTTATGGTACATAATTGTATCATCCTACCTGGAGGTCACAACTATTATTAATGTGTGTTTCTATAGAACATATTTGCCTTAATATAATTTTATGTTAGCTAGCCTTTTATACAGCACTTCATTTGAAGAGGAATCTAGAACAAAATGACAGATCTCCAAATAATCGTAATTATGTCAGATTTACCCTAGATATTATTAAATGTTGCTTCAATAATAAATGATTTTTTGTCTAATACTGAATATATTTAGATGTTTTATCATACCACTGCAATTCTTTGGAGCTGAACGAGCAGAAGGCTGACAGTCCATTATATATTTGCAGATGTTTTTATGGTGTAGAAAATACAACAAAGATCAGCATCCTTTTGCACTGGCCATCTGGAAAAAAAATAGAAGCAAAACCAGTCCCACAAAAAGGCTATTATCTGAAAATGAAAAGTGAGACAAAGGATGTTGCTCTGAATTGAATCAAACAAAGCATATTTCATCTTGAAAAATAATCTTGAGGAAATATTACGTATTGTTTAGTATGAACAAAACAATCATTTGGTAGAAATATTAAAAAAAACAATAAACAAGTCAATATGTAGGCAAGACAATCTGGAAGACATTCTCAGCTGTCATGTCAGGCCATTATAACAGAGTGTCCCAGATCTGACATAATGCTTGTGGTCCATGCTAGAGATAAAGGGCTTAAGAATTAGTAGCCTTCATCTTTCCAACAGAAAGGGCAATTTACTTAAACTCGTGAAGACAGACTAGCAGAGGTCAGCAAATTGTAGCGTCAAATGAGTAAGCAGTCGATATTCTGATTTAGGTGACAGAATGCTATATCAAATGAAGAGTTGGGTACAGAACCAACAAATAGCCTTGTGAAGCAGTTGCAAAACAAAACAAAACCAAAATACAAAACAAAACAAACAAAACAACAATACAAAGCAAGCAAAACATTTAGAGGTTCAGTAGTTGTGAATTACACATTAGGACAGTGAAAGAGATGGCTTTATAATAATACCGTCTTTACAATAGGACTGACATTGTAAGATTAAAAATATGAAAGATCATTGGCTACTACCTAATATGACAATGTCAGACTCATAAAATCTTTCATGAAGTATCTAAGTGTAGGTATACACTTAGATAAATAGGACAGATAAATATACATAGAGTAATAAGACTCTCGAAAGCAAGGCCTATTAGAAAAAGATTATCCTTTCCTTTTATACTAAATTCCATATTGGATGTAAACTATATTATTGCTGAAACTGGTGTTTGTATTTCTGTGAAAAACCTCATTTTGTGTGAACCACCAACTTAAAATAAATTAATGTGTTGCTGGTTGCCTGTGGCTTAGCTTGTGCCCCAAGTGCCTTTTTGGACAGTCACCTGTCTTGTGTGCTCACTGCAATCCAGCTACTGAACCGTTGCTCTGGTATCCACATAGAGGGTTTTCCCTAAGGTTATAGTTTAAATTTTAAGACATCTCCATTTTCCATATTTAAGTAAGTTGTTTTGTAATCAATAAAATTTATTTTTAAAAAAGGAAACAAACAAACAAAAAAAAAACAGAAAGAAAAAAATGCTAGACAGCATTAAACATGATTTAAAGCAGGTGGAAGCTTTTATACTGTCACCATGAATAATAGAAATCCAGAGTGCTTGCACATTGCACAAATGTTCTTCCAGTAGATTTTCCAAACTGCAACCATATGCTTGCTATGCAAAAATATCACAGGGAGTACTGTCCTATTTATTACAGCAAAAACAGTGGGGTTTAGCTCTTCTTAGTTAGGCAGCAATGTAAAGTAGTTAAAAAAGCAAAGTATTCCCTAGAATGTAACATCCGTGTAAAATTAAATAGTTGCATTGTTCTCTGACACCTCTGATGTATGTTCTGCCTAGTAACAGGGACCCAGAGAGGTTCCCATGGAGAATAAGGGGTTACAGAGAAAGTATGAAGTAAGAGAAAAATGTGAAAATAAGCTTTCTCTTTGCTGACCTTAGAGTGATGAGAAGAGAAAAATAATAAGTAAGGATTGATTGCATGATTTTAAATACATAAAATTATGAAAGCCTTGTGTGCAGAGCAAGTCAGGAGATTATCAGAGAATGGTACAGTGACAGCTGTTTCAGCTTTATTATACAGCAGAAGTAAACCTGTTGGCTTGTGAAATGCCCCTTTTGTGTTTCTAGCACTAACTATCAGCAATTACAGTATGATACTAGAGCATATGGCAGTGTAATTGAAGGTGTGGCAAGAAATCAGAGTTAGGCACTTAGGGCCATATGTTCCCCTCCACTAAGCAGAATGGAGGGAAGCAGATGGGCACAAGCTAAAGTGAGGCACAAAGGGCTGGCATAGTCCACCCAAAAGGCAAAGGCAGCTAAGTCACACTTTGGTGTGAGTCAAAGTGGTGAGCCTTTAGGAATGAGCTGGAATCAATCTAACAAAAGAGAGCTAGCTGAGTGAAAATGGGTAGCTGCTGCACCACAGTGTATTTCTAAAGACTATTCTCATAGACCAGCAACGGGTAAATAAGCCAGGGAAAATATTGACAAGACAGCAAGCGGTCAGGAAAACTGTGTGACAGTTACAGGCCACGAGTCCCTCTCTCCCTACCCTGACAACAGGCTGCCATGAAGTGTATTTCAATCTATTGTTCAGATTTGTGGTTTCTGTTCATTTACTTGTCTTCCTTCTTCTTGGTCTCAGGAGATATTACATCATTGTTTAAATCCAGACATTCTCTGGATGGTTTTGGAAGCAATTTCTCAGTTTGGAAATGGAGATAAACCAGTGCTTGTTCCACTTAATGATTATCTTCCTTCTTCACTTGTTTCTAAAATGGATATAAAGCCTACTTTCAAGTCAGAATGGTAAAAACTTGCACCAAACTTGCATTAAACTTTTGACTCCACACATAGGTGAGAGGTGTGGGAAACTTAATTCATAATTATTTTTGTTTTTTATTTCAGAGTATTATTAAAACAGAAATTAAAGAAAGAAAAATAAAAATGAAAGCTGTTAGTGTTTTCTTACTCTAGAACCTCTTTCCTCCAAGAGTAGTCTTTGGGAGTACTCAATATGTGAGCAGTAAGTCAGTTTTTAGTCAGCAATTGATTTTAGATCATTATCTCTATCCAGTATTACTTTTTATCTGTGCCTTCAGAAAATCAATAGCACAATAACTATCTCCAGTATATTACTCACTATCATATACACTATGTATAGAATCCTATACTTAGTATTCATTATCATGATTAACAATGGAAAGAGTATGCTGGGGTTTTTTTTTCTGTAGTAAGAGCTAACTGTTTTCTGTGGTGAAAACAAAAGGGATATTTTACTAGCATCACTGAAGAAAAGACAAAATACAATAAGAACATGATTTCAGTGCTAAAATCTGAATGTCCGTATTACCCTGCATCATGCAGCTACAAAAACTAGGCTATACTTTACCATGAACCAACCTTGCAATTAAGTAGTTAAGTGCTGTAAGACATGTAAGAATGCATAAGCCAAAGAAAAAAAATACATTTTTTAAATTCATACATACCACTTTTGAGTGGTCTGTTTTTGTTTTTTTCACATATCAGCGCTATCTTGTTTCACTTAGTGTTAAAGAACAGTAAGCTGGTTAGCTTCAGCAGGGGGCAGCATGGTATGCAGTTTGCCACTCCATGGTCAGCCTTGAGGTATTAACAACGTGATTTACTAATTAGCATGGAGCTTTGCTGGTTACAGACTGTTGTATAAACTCTATTCCTCTCAAAACAGGCACAGAAGTGCTAGTTCCGTGAACAATCTGCAGGACTTGGCATAGATAGAAGACATCAATAAAGTATCAAAGAGGAAAAAATTAATCATTATTTTAAAAGATTGTGGAATGCAGTGTAGGTTAGGACCTCATTTTTTAATCAGTCCTCAGTCATCAGTACATAAGTGCTTCAGACAATAAACTTCAGATTACTACTAGTCTCCGTGATGTGCTGCAGACATGAGGCTGACATGGTGATAAAATGACACCATTCTCTGCTTGCAAAGCTGTTTCAGGGCCTTTATACTGTACGGGTTCCAGACAAAATGCTCACACTGAAATCAGTTTTGCTAAAGAATGATGCATCATAAAGCATTGAGTCTGAATACATGGTTTTGTGCTATACATTGGTACAATTGGGAAGATTTATATTTAGAATTGTTCCTCTGAAGGTCAAAAATGTACATAATTAACCCAAAACCCTTTTTTTCATAGATGTGCTGGTAGGATGGATACATTTGTTATGAAGGTGTGCTGGGCACTTGCAGTATCCTGCATAATTGATTATACAGTTGGTTTAAAGCGCTCTGATCCTACATTTTTTTTTTTTAACTCAGTACCATGAATGAGCTGATTCAAGTTTGTGCTTAAGAATTTGTTTTACCATGTAATTTCTCTGCCATTCTAAATAGACTGTTTTGTCCTTATTACAGTATTAATTAAGGCCAGCAGAAGGAAAATTGATTATTAATTTCCCTTAAAGCAGAAGACCAGAATTAATGATATCACAGCTTTCTGATGAGGATGGGTAGTTTCTTAAACCAAATAGAAAAATAGCTCTAACTGTTCATCAATTAATCCTGGATTAGGAGATATTACTAGCAAGTAATGGTCATGTAGCATCAGAATCAAGGCTTGGCAAAGAAATAATGGGGCTCATAGCACTTCCACTGTGCAGCTACTGTAATCTCAAATTATTAAATCAAAAAAGAAAGTCCCTTACAGAAAGTGAGGAAGCCTAACTGTATGCTGAAAAATATTAGGCTAGGATATCCTGAAGAGAGAATGGCCGAAACATTCTTGAGCTCTACAGATTAATTAAGAATGTGCTTCTGCATAATTTTCATATGGCAAAGGGAAAGAAACACCCTTTTTTTTTTTTGGTTAATTAATTGTATTCAAAGCAGGTCATGTTAACGATTTTGCATGATATGAAATATGCAGATTTTTAAGATTTCAACATTAAACCAAGTGATACTCAGCAATTTTGCCTTGAGAATCTGAGTTTTTTCTAACTTGAAACTCAAAGCAAAAGATGAGGGGAGTGGGGAGAGCGTGTTACAAATCTAAATGGATAAAAGTGAATAAAATATTTGTTCAGAACCTACAGAAGCCAAACATTAAATTTTGCAGTTATGTTCTTGCTAACACATCTCAAAATCAACATAAGTGGAGCATTTATGGATAGTTATTTTAGTGTTCTCCAACTTTGAAAAAAGTCTTCTTGTACAGTAATCATCTTCCTAAATATTGGTTTTCTCCATGGCTGCTGTACTTAGTTTTGTGAATGTTGTCTGTTTCATGTTCTGAAAATGAGACCTATCAGGGAAGATTTCACTCACAATAGTAGCACATGTCAAAAAAAAATGGCAAACAAAGTGTTTGGTGAAGGCATATGTATTTGCATACAGGGTCTGCATGCACGTGCTTTATTCATCTCTACCTGCAATTCCCTGGTCATATGGCAAGGGTGCCATATGGCTAGAGGTTTAAGTAAAAAGATACTAGGAGAAAATTGCAGAGAAAAGGTCAAGTAAATAACTCACTGAGAGTTATAAATGCTCTGGATGAAAACCACAGTAAACCCAGGTAGGAATCTGCAGGACTAGGATATGAAATACTACACGAAATGAAGGAGTCCATTGGCCTAGTACTTAGCTATTCTCCAAAGGATGGCATCCATTTCAGGGTCTGGATACAAAAACCAGCAGTGGGTAAAAATAAATGCACTGGCATACAAATAGATAAAGAAATGGTACTATGATAAACTAACACTTCTTGGTGTGATTAAATCTTACTGGGAAAATATTCAAACACTTAATGTTTTATGGCTATAATGTCTAACACTTAAAATACTTTTCATTGTTTATCTTTACACTCATAGAACATGAAATCCAAGATTTCTTTAAAATTAATTGCTTTTTAAAACCAATTTTCAAGGAGAACATATGTTATGGTGTTACATTTTATTGCATACTAGGGAAAAATTAAAATTGGTTTATTAGTTCTCTGAGCTGCATTTTCTTTGGTCTTGCAGAACCACTGATATGTTATACTGGTTTTATTTTGTTCAAAAGTTAAGAGAAAGAAAATAATGTACAAATCTCAGAAAATGCAAGAGTTAAATCTGGCCTTTGTATAGTTACACCACCAGGGAAACCACGTATGTGTGAACAGGACTGAACAGGAACTGAAATGTCCCATATGTATCAACACTAAGAATATTTTTTCAAATTTTTTTTTAAATCAAGGAAACTGTGAAACACACAGTTCCTTAATCCATTCTTAGCTCACTTAGTTGCAACTCCTCTCTCTTTACTAACAAAAAGTAATTGGTTCTCAATACACTTTAAGTAAGCTTTCTTCAACTTGAAATAATTGTTTGAGGGGCAAAAAAT
Organism: Corvus kubaryi; assembly: GCF_017639235.1. Classification (NCBI taxonomy): domain Eukaryota; kingdom Metazoa; phylum Chordata; class Aves; order Passeriformes; family Corvidae; genus Corvus; species Corvus kubaryi. Next base: position 14,197,420 of record NW_024582075.1, read on the forward strand.
GTGGGTGAGGAAGTATGTGTACATTTGCTACCAAACAAATTTTGTCTTCTGTAGCTGTTGCATTTTATTCACCTTCCTAATTCAGCACATACAAATGGATACACAGGTCATATCTGGAAATTTATAGTTCTGAAAGCAGAATGTAACTCACTATAGTATAGATACCCTGGCAATCTCTACTTGGACAATGGTAGGGAAAAGGAGGAGAAAAGAATGGCCTTTGCAAAGTCAGTCATTTATGGTTACTTTATTTTGGGCCTGAGTTTTCTCTTGTTCAGAAACCCCAATTACCTAAACTTCACATTAATGTCTCAGGATTAACACATGACTCTTTGAAAGGTCAGCAAAAAAATTCAAACATAAGAACACTGTGAAGTGGGCTTTTAGCTCCACTTTCTTTCCTTATGTGTTACTGTGTCTTAATGCAAAAAAATAACATTTGTTTGTCATTAAGTATAAATTTTCCTTTGATTGTCCCATAGCATAGAAACCAGGTGACTTTTTCTTATACTTTTGCCTTCTAGAATAATATGTTCTTTTGAGGGGACAATATCAACGCTTCTGCCCCACTATACTGTCCATGCTCATCTTCTTTACTGGCCAATATTCTTTAAATACTTGCTAAATGATATCAGACCTGTCAAAGTGACTTAAAACATACAAATTAAGAGATTACCTATCAGAAGAAACACTAGAGCAGATCTTATAGTAAGTGAAAATTTTTGCTCTTTCACCACTGCAGGACTACATTCAAAATTTCCCTTACAAAATACACTGGCAATATATCTATGAGATAAAAAAAATGTTCTCCAAGATTTTAATTTGGCAAGACAAAAGAGATGCAGCCTAATATGTTGTCTTCCCTGCCCCTTCTCGTTATCCTTTTCCATCCTGTCACATCTGTGTTTTTTTTCAGAGGTTTTCTAAGGCAGCCTGCAGAGTCTCCATCTAATGTTACATACAGAATTCTAAAGGCTTATTCTTAATTTTTTTTAACTTTCTTTCATTTTCTCTATGGCTTCAAATAAAGACACCTATCTACTGCCTAATATCAAGACTTTGTCAAAGCTAAATTTATTATTTGTATTTAAAATTCTTGAAGGAAGTCAGGATAGCCAGTGAAACACTTCACAGACAGGGGTTTGAAGTATCCAGCACTTTGTAATATACCTAGTACGTGGCACTGCACAGTACAAGAATGCGTACAAAAAAAAAAAAAAAAAAAACAGCAGGCCCTGGCTGCAAAATATTTGTATTTACATCTTATAATAGACATACATATGCCATCTCATTAGGTTTCCAATCTTCTTTTCAATTCTACTGTTCTTCAGAGTAGCTTATGAATAGAAAGTATTTTTTTTATCCAAACTTTGGTCTTCTGCTTAGTTTGGTAGGAGTCCCTTGTCTTCATCTGTGCTTTTTCCCCCCCACTTTTCTTTAAAAAAAAAAAAAACAGGGTAGCTTAAAATGTCTTTGATTTCATAACATCTATATTTCTTTTTTTTTGCCTCCTTTATTTTTCTTTCAATATTACATAGTTGATTCTGAGTGTCTTTATGTCCATTAGGGGACTTGTGGTACACTTATCAATAATTTGAGCACAAATCAAATGGTGGCAAAGGCTCTCTTATTCACACCCATCAGTTCAGAACTTGACATATGAGACCGTGACCCATTCAGTATGACTTTGTTAGACAGCTCTGAGATCATTTCAGTGTGCTTTGGTTTATTAAAGAACTGTTCAGTTTTCCAGTCATTTTGACAACTGCGTTCTTCCACACATGTAGGGAAAAGGGTGTACACAATGGTCAAATCCTTGTGTACAGACTGAGGCACCTATCTTAAATTCCCAGTATGCTGTTATCCAAAACAGTTATCGAAAAAATGCTTTAATTGGGTCTCCACTGACTGTAAGCTGGGTGTGCAGTAGACAAAATACATCTCACTCAAAACAATCTGAGGAAAACAATGTTGAATAAGGCACCCATGACAAATAATACACTACTCTGCCACTGCCAATAAAAGTAAATGTAAAAGCATCTTTTTTCTCATCTGATGAGTATCATGTCACAACTTTTCACAATCCTAGCTGATTCTTTCTTTGAAGGACAAGTTATGACTGAATCCATTGACCCAAGCAAACCCACTTTCTCTTTGTTGCTGAGGACATTAGCAAGTTATGGTTTGAAGGAATTAATAAAATTCATCAATTATTGTTGTTATGTACACCAATGTGTACAATCAAAACATTACAAATATTAAAGGGTGAGAAAAATCATTACATTAGAAACTACAATATGTTTCCATTCTCTGGCACTGAGAACACACAGAGTGTATTCTTTGCAAAACACTTTAGTGGTAGATTTCAATTCTTCAAAATTTTTGAATCTCACATGTTAAATTTGTCTTCTTTTTGTTTGTTTATTTTTATTTTGCTAGGATACATAGGTAACAATGATGTCCTGAGATTTCTTCTGAAATGGTTTATTTTTTAACCTCCTTTCTTCCTCTCTAGAACCGTAACACTTTCAAGTTTTCCAAACATCACTTTTCAGAGGCTAGGAAGTTTGAAAGTTTCTGGAATGAAGAAATAGCAATTGAAAAACTCTGACAGGATTAACGGCAGTGAAACATATGCATCAATGTAGGTTTCATTCTGCCAGACTGCCTGTAAAATCAAAATAGTAGAAAAAGGCAAAAAATGAATCAAAAGTGGCATTTTCAAAAGTAGGTGTTTTCATAAATTCAGGAAGGAAGGAAGGAAGGAAGAAACAAAGGAAGACAAGAAAGAAAGAAAGAGAAAGAAAGAAACCCCACATCAAACTAAAGGAAAAAAGTCGACATTTACAGTGATTGTTTTTAACAGAATAGAAATCTCGTGACTTGTTGACTAGAACTTCCAGCTGGTAAGTCAGCTTCACTATCTGCCATGAAGTAGCTAAATACTACATTTGCCTCTCTAGCTCCTCTTGAAGCATGTAGGCATGGATAAGATAAATTTAACTCATCTTGCTTCCATCATACTCCAGTACTAGAGAAAAATTACATTTATTTTCAATTATCAATAAGGCTAAAGAGTATGTTAATTTAGTCTCACAGTTTGCATAAAATCCCAAGTACTACCTGCATTGAGTCTAACAATTTTTGTTTGAATAAGATCTCCTTCAGAGAAACACCCTTTCAAAGAGTTCGAGCCGTGGTGCTCCCACCTTTTATGGTGAGCTATTCTAACAGCTAATCATTCCCACTGTTAAAGTTTGCACTTTTTTCCACTTTTCTTTGCTCAAGATGCTGCTTGTTCAAGTTGTTATGCCTTTGTTTGCTAGATTAAAGATGTCTTGGGTTCTTTGTTGTTTCTGTACTTGATGTGGGCTCCTGAAGGTGACATTCACAACTTCTCTGAAATTTCCCCACCTTGTGATCTACACCTACCTACTAAGCAAAGTCAAAGTGATATTAAAATAAAGGGGAAAAATGAAGAAAAGCAGGTATTCTCAGCTAAATGAGACTTGTTGATTTTATAGGCTGGTATTATTTTTCTCTCTTGAGTGGTGTCTCCCAGAAAGTCCATTAATAATCTTATGTTCTACAGCCTTCCCATATTTCAAAAATAGCTTATTTTATCATTATTTTAATTTTAAAAATCTAAAGACATAGAAATTTGTTGCCTGTCAGTGTGTTGTAAGTGTAACTGTAAGTGATGATGTGTTCTAGTCACAAGTAAATGAAGTTAGAGGCAAAACATATCTGAATAACAGAATAACAAAATGGCAGGCTTGTGTGATGTTTTTCAAGCTTTTTCGGCTTCTCTCTCTAAGAAATGCATGCTAGCTTTCTCTGTGTCAGTGACTGTCAGAAATATTGATGAATGAAAGAAAGTCAGAAACTGGGAAAGTAAAACAGATAACCTTCATTATCTTGTTTTCTGAGGACACTGTTTAATAGCAGTAGAGCATTGTAGTGGTTTACCATTATTTTTTCACCATCTGTGATGCAAGTGTTACAAAGATCCAGAAATACATGCTGCTGCTAGGATTTCATACGGCCACTTCAAAAGTGGATTTGTTTTTGCTTGGTTGTATATGGTGACAAGTGGGAGATAACTGTAGAAGCAAATATATTCAGTTGAAAACTTTTGGGCAGATAAATGAAATTTGGCTATTTAAATGACTAGTTAAATTGTTTATCAACAGTCCATTGTGATGGGTATGTCTCCTTGGCACAGCTCAAGTTGCACAGAGGTGATATAGCTCAGAGGACAAAACTGGCATAACTACTGAAGTGCATTGCTCTATGTGCTAAGAAAACCTGCTTCTTGCTTCTGAACAGTGCACACGCACTCAGTGCTCTCAAAGTCTCAGGCTATGATGCTTTACTGTATTTTTAAAGAGAAAACCACACTTCTTATCTCACAAATTGCTAACAAGGGCCATTCCACTGAGACAATGAAACTGGGTTAACACTGTGTAACATGTATCCCCATATAAAATAACTGACTTTTTAGACATAACTCCCCCTCTAATTTGAAATAATGTGTTAAAGTTTGTTGCTTTGTTGTGGATTTTTTCATTCTAGCATAATAAGCAAGTATTTCAAGGTTCTTATACCAGGTTAAATCTGAGAAACTGATTTATAAGCAATCAATAGATAAGCAATAATACCTGTGAGCAGTATAAATATTTTCCTCAGTCCAAAAAACCCAGAAACACTGTTTCTATGTAAAGTGTTTGACAGAAATGCACAGTAATGCAAAGGTAGAAGTGAAATTACTTGAAAGTTCTTTTTTACCTTACATTAGAAAAACTAAAATCACCTAGCACTTCAAAGTTTTTTGTTGGGAATGCTTTCTTATTCCAAGGGACTCCAAATTTGCCTCATTAGAATCACCTGGGTTTGTTTAATCCAGGCAGCTACACACACAACCTCTATCCACCTCCTGAGCATGGTGAAGAGTGTTTCCTTCATGTTTCTAAGGAGACTGTAAAACATATGGGATCCTCTGAGGCTTTTTAATAATTTCCCTTACTTTTTCTTAGAAACTAATATTTCTTTGGAGAGACCATTTCCCCCTATGAAACTTTGTCCTACTTCTCGGCATAATATAATGTACTGAAGGTTTTCATAAAAAGAGCTATCCTTTCAGAAGAAAAATGTATGACACTAAGGCTTTTTTTGTGTACTGCAGCTCACTTCTTTATGCTAGACTGCAATTTAAATAAAGGAAGACCACTATAATCATCTTCCAATCATAATTTTGTAAAGCCCATCAGTTGTACAACCTGTGTGGCAAATGATTCACTTTGCAGTGATCAAGACAATGACATTATCTAAAATTTTAATAAATGTTGGACCCCCACAAAAATGTGTTAACTGATAAACATCGTTGTGTGAATCTCATAATCCTAAAATAGGTCATTAGATAAAATATGTCTTCACCTCAGATGAAAAACTGCACTGTATTGTTGTAGAAAGTTTGCCAGAAAATTTGGTTTTGAAACCTGGAAAAATTGAACCTCTATGTGATTTTTAAAAGTAAAATAAAGAGCAAAAAAAGTAATCTGGTGTACCAAAAACCTAAGGTATACAATAGTCTGGAGGGATGCATGGAGCACAGAATGAGCATACTTCTGAGAACAATATGTTGTCAGCAACATAAAGCACACTTCTAAGAGGCAGGCATTCTCAATCATCTACCTTTAGGACTGGCTGTCAGTTTTTTCCAAGTTTTCCAAGAGCATTTATCACTGCATTAGTAGCACTGCAGGAAAACACTTTTTCCAAATAATTTGATTAATTTTCTGAGCCTTACCACATCATCAAGCTGAAATGCATTTTTTTGTGTTAAAACCAAATTCAGATAATGAAAGCTGACAGAAAGTCCTTTGTTTTGACAAATACAATATTTTAATTATTATGCCTACTAAACACCTCATTAGTGATTACCAATTTGAGCACAGAAGTCTAATATAAAAGTCCTTTGTCTCAGTTCTCTAATGATGTAGAAACAGATGTAAAAGTCTGTTTTCCAGTTTCTGAAAGTCTGTCGTGTTTTTTTTTTTTCCTTCAGGCACTGCTTGTTAGTCATTTTAGGTCTGACTTTTGAACCCTGTAAAAAGGCACATAGACAGGACATGCTTCCTTGATGGTTTTGTAAACAATTTACTAGGTTTTAGATCAAATAAATGAAAAACCAACTTCTTAAATCGTCTAAATAAGGTGTGTCCTAAGTAAAGCCTTCCATGAAGACCAACTGGATTGCAGTGCAGGCACTACTGAATGTTCATACAATATTCATACTCATTGCTTTAGGGTTGTTATAGGTATTTTCTGATATAATTCCACAAAACATACTGTTCGCTGAGGACTATCAATGCATTATTAACTCTGTTTATTTCAGAAGGCTAGTTTAGACATAATAAAATAATTAGTCTTTTCTGAATATCTTTAAGTGCAGTTACAGATATGCTTTTCCATCATTGTGATTTGTTAGCATGTGCTGATAACACCGCAACCTAAGAAGTCTACATGAAAATTAATTAGGCTGTTTTTTATGGGAGAGTATGTGAGGAGATAAATGGTTCATGATAAATGAACTCTCCAGCCACAAACTGGAACATTTATTGATTCACTGACCATTTATCCTGGAATTTACTCCCTACCAAAAAGAATATTGCTATATACTTAAATAAAGGTTTTGAGTATTATGCTAACCTTTCACCAGGCAGTAGTAAGTGCCCTAACCAAACCCATTCTGCTTTGCTTCCCATTCATTTTGCTGTTATCATCAGCATTATTATCCGCTACAGAAGCTCAGCAAATTATAATGGGTTTATCTGGAACATAAAGTTGTAAGATCCCACCTTCACACATTCTTTATATTCTGATGGTGTCTAACAAAAAATATACAATCTTATATTAATTCAGATATCTGTATCCAAATACACTTTAAATGGGTATCCCATTCCAGTCAGAAAAGCTACTATCTGTTGGGCTTTTTGGAGTATTGGTAGAGCTTATTATGTGATATCAGATCCAGTTTTAGTATTTGATGCATAGGCTGATTAAATATTAGTTCCTCGTATAGCTTCTAACACATACATGCACAGTTAATACCCAGCATTTATGCTTATAAAATAGTTGAGACATAAGGGATTGTTTAACTGTATGGGGTTTTTTTTGCCTTTGGCTAGTCTAGATGTACTTAATTATAAGGTTTAAATTCACTTGGGTTTTGTAAACCATTTAGGCACAAAAAGCAGAATAGTCACAGCAAGGATTCCACTTAGTGTATATCTTAATTGAGGATAATACTCATTTTTTCTTTCTTGTTTTTTTAAATTCCTCCCCTCCAGTCCTTTTTAGAGTTACGAACTTAATTGCCTGAGAGAAAAACTATTTTAAAAAAGAAAGTAAGCCATGGAAATATTTATCATTGGAGAGTATCTAATTTTTAAGGAGTGCATTCTTTAACATGGATTCGCATGAGACATGCGCATGAAAGTCAAATATGTTTCAGACACTTGGGAAAAAAATAGTGGGCTCCCAGAGAATGCTGAAACAGAGGGGAAAAGATGGCATCAGAGATATGGTTTCTGAAATGGTGGTCAGTAGCCAGGCCTTTTCTGTGGCACAGGTCCTGCTGAGGACTCTTTTTTATATTGTTAACTGATAGTCATCTTTGACACAAGTTTTAGTCGCCAAGTGAAAGATTTTCAAGAATACTGTATCTGGTCCTGCATGGTGTAGCAGAAGGTAATGGACTGAGACAGAAAAGAAAACTGACTTGGCTGACTTGGAAATTCGAGGGATAGAAAGAAAAGGAGGAGGAGGATGGATCTCTAATAAATCATCTGAAATAGAAGAATATTCACTGCTCTTACTGGCCCCAGAAAATCTGTCATTAACAGCACAGGATGACAAAGGTATCTGACAGATATAAAAAGCCCAAAGCTTCCTTGAAAAATTTTACGCAGGTGAAAATCTTGGTCTTAGAGGGCAATATTTTCTCTAGAATAATTCTCTCATACTCTCTGTTCTAGTAAAGCACAATTGCTTTGACCTGAAACAAGCCCTCCTTCCCTGAAAGGCTTGCCTAGGGTCCCCTTCCAGAGCAAAAAAGAATTTCAAAATCAGCTCAACTCCAGTATTGCTTGTGCTGTATAGAACAGAGAACACACTACATATAAAAAGTAAAGTGGTCCAGTAATATGACACATACTTTTTATTGACTATTCTTGTCCTTAGGCATTAGGTTTTGATGCCTATTATAACCAAGGTCTAACCATTATGCTTGGTATTATTTCATTATAATAACCTGTGTCATTCTGGGATCATCTGCAAATTCTGTGCTCAATTTAACACAAAGGCTTGAACTTACTGATCTAGCCAGCAATGTCTGGTTGGACTAAGAAGTCTAAGGTGGATAGATTTTAAATTTTCTTTAGTGCTGTTTTTTAGGAGAGTAATGTGCCTTAACAATATTGCTCTGAAAGACTTTGTTCTGCTACTTTCTTTTAGAATTTATTTTGCTACTGTTGCTTCAAGTTGCAGAGAATTATTTTGAACTGAGAGATAAAGTCCACTATATTTAGGATGAATTTAAGAAAAATCATGATTTGAAAAAGTGATGACATTTATTTATTCTAAAAATGACTAAAGTCTCTCCTCTGTGTTCTACTCATAATGACTTTAAATCACCCCTCCAGAAGTTCAATTCACTCCAATAAAAAAACAAAAAAAAACAAGGATTCATTCAATTAGGAAATAATCCCCTGATCTCTATGCCCATTATTTCCACAGAATGTTTAATGGCAGAACCTTGGTCTTACTGGTTAAGTCTGTATATCATTCATTGAAAAGACAACAGTTTCATTGAACATGCTGATGAATATCTGTGTCACAGTGGTGTAAAAATGGTGATTAGAGCATGCTGGTGGGAAATGGAGAGATTTATATCCTAGCAGTAGAACTCGCTCTGAAGGTTAAAGGATTTGTTGTTGCTTTCTCAGCTGTGCTTTCAAGGAGATCAAGTGTGATCTAGATTCTATGCAGATGAGGATCTGAATCATGTAAAAGAGAGAAATAGTTTATATAGAATTCTGAGGTTGGAGATAATCAAAGCAGAACAGATCTAGAAATTCCCTGAAATTTTTTCTTGCAATCGTCAGAATTTTAATATAAAATTTATTATCATACAGGTTCTTTATATTAAGAAACCGCAATTTAGGAAACTTCAACTGAGCAACAATTTTTGAGATAATCCTGAGCTAATAATTAGATTTATGTGTTCTTTTAGCATGTAAAATCTACAAACAAAGATCATAAGGATGCATTCGTACAAAATACAACTATCAGAAAGGATACTTAGCTTGTTCAATGAAGTGTGCTTAAAAAGGAAACAAAATAAATACAAAAATTAAATCAAACCCTTACACTAAAATAAAAAAAACAACTAATCTTTCCTTATGAATGAAATTGCATATCTAGACTTTCCAGGGCCAATATCATGTTATTTGTATATCTGCAACATAATTGGTAATGAACAGGTGTAGCTGCTTCAATTAACTTCTGTAACAGATTCAAAGCACTATTTTATGTTTTAATGTATATATCATTTACTCATTTTTACTAGCAAAAGTCTTTTCATGGTTTTTTGGGTTATAGTACTTTTCAGACTAGGCACCAGATGAAAAAAATGGAGAAGTAAAAGTAAGTAAACATTCCTAAAATACATAACCAATTTTTTTTTTTTTTAAATAAAAGATAACTGAGAATTTAACAAGATATAGAAGCAAAATGAAAATCTGAAACTAAAGCTTAAAACAACCTAACAAAATAACAACAACAAACAAATGAACTAATAAAATCATCTCGATAAACCCTCACTGATTCTTTAATTAAACTCCTGTCTCTTTAAGGTCTTTACACTGAAATTCCTTTAGCAGTCTGTGAGCTTTTTGCTGAATTAATCAGTCAGCACTATACTAAGAGAATGCTGTAAAAAGTACAGGAGAAATAGTATTGAGAACAGTACCTACTGGAATTCTGCATACTTTAGAGAGATGAGTAATTGAAAAAGCTCATGTTCCAGAGGTAAAATGCCTCAAGAACAATAATTTAAGTATTTTTTTGTTGTTGTTCAGAACTGTTGGGGTGTGTCAGCCTGCTCTCGGACTGAAACCATCAAATATCAGTCACCAGAAGAGATCACTGCGGTCTAGGTTACCTCCCCCAGGGTGGCTCCCAATCCTAAATTACCTCCCCCTGTTCCAGAAAGTTCTCCCTTTTGTAGTTATTAATTGGTTCCCTGTTACGACTCCTGCCTCCCTGTTTCCCCCATTTGTTCTGAAAAATTGTATCCTCCCCTCTGCTTGTACCCCATTGGTTGTTTTTCCTTTCCCTGCCTTACTCCACCCCCCCATAAAGGGGCTAGCCCGCGTCTGCTCGAGGCTGCTCTGGTCCCTGGTCCCTCCTGCAAATAAATCTGTTGGAACCCACACCAGAAGCCCCTCCCTCCTTCTTTGCCTCCGGGCTAACACCAGCCTGACCATCGGCTGCCTGACAATGTGTTTCCTCTGAGGAGGAGCCAGCGCACGCACCCATCTCACGCCGATTCCACTGAGCCGTCCAGTGAGGACGCTGTGGAGGCCAACGCTGCGTCCCCTCTGCCCGAGGGCAGCCAGGGCTAGTGCTGACAAACCCCCGGTTGCGTTACAGAACAGCATCTCTTTCTTCATGGTGCGGTCAGGATTGTTATCTCATTATCTTCTCCAATAACTAACTTCTGTGCAAATTAATGTAGGAATGCTCTGAAATGTATAGCCAAATTTTGTGTGTTGTTACAATATTGTGGTATGCATTGACAGTTTTTTGTCTTTGTCTTTTCACTAACACTAAGGATCAAACTATAATTTCAACTCAGAATGGGTTTTTGTGAAGTAAAATACTCTTGGATACATAATTTGAGGTAACAGTCTATATATATATTTTGGAGAGGCTGTTTTTATATATTTGCTTTTCTGTTTTAGGAAGAGAATGAGATATTGTAGAGATAAGCAAAAGATTAAGTGAATATTTTAGCTACCTCTATATGAATCCCTCTCTCCTGACACTTAGAAGTTTGTTAATATTACACTAGGGTTTTTTTAATCAAATATAGATTTCAAACATGTCACCTCACAGTGAGGCGTCTATTTAATTTTGTAACGCTGTAATGGTGTTTCACCTGAGTGAAAACTGCATAATCAACAGGAATCCTTCTATCCACAGGGCACAGGCATAGGCATAGCCACCCAAAGATGTCAGAATGATGATGTGATAGGAAAGCCAGTTAGCACACAACCTGTCACTCAGGTTAGTGACCTGTTGCAGAGCAGCTGGCCATCTTCCCATCATTTGAAAGTAGACATACACTGAAAGAACTAGAAGTGTGATGATATACAGTTGCAAGAGAACCAAAGTACTAGGACTGGGAAGGACTGTAGCATTTGAAATCTGAAGAACTAGATCTGAGTACAGTTTTAGACATATCTCAAAGTGACGTTTTGTATCTGAAATAAGGTAGACTGATATGGGATAAAGTATCCAGAAACCATATCCTCTGAGTGCAGAGAACTAAGAAGGAGTTAACATGTTAATTAACTTATGTAAACAGATAAACATGTAGAAGAACCTGGAAAGACCAGTGCAGTTGCTTGAAACAGAAAGAATTACATTTCTGCCATCTTTTATATACAAATGTATCTTTAACATTGCAGCAGTTCCCATTTGACTGGTTTGACTTTTCTGGACTAGAAGTTTCTCGGTTACTGAAGTACTAGACTGTGATTTCTAACTCCACAGAACAGAGCTGTGCTCTACAGCCCTACTATCAACACCAAATGCAAGATTTTATCTTCTTTTCAAATTTATTGCAATCACATACCTGCAGTTTGAGAAAAAAGCAAGCTACCAGTTAATGAGGCTGTACTGGGGTGAATATTTTTGACCTGATCTAATTGTGAAAAATACATTTGTGCTGTAAGTTTAGTAGCTACTTGTGCTCTGACAACTTCCAGAGACCATAACCTGTGTCAGGCTCCATGATATGATGAATTTTGGGGACATACGAGTGTGTTTTCTCTTCAAGAATCTTACAGTGTAGTTTTAGACAGGACATGACAAATGGTTGTAACTGAAAAAACCCTAAACAAACAGAAAAGCCAAACCAAACCAAACCTATAACAAAACCAGCCAATGAAAAAGAGAAACAGAGAAGAGTGGGAACAAGAGAATTAATGTTAAGAACAATTGTCTTTATCACTCTGTTATTCCTAACTTGCTGCTAATCAGGGCCTCAGGAGCTACAGAAAAAGAAGGAAACATTAGACTGTGCTCTAATTCTTTGAATCATCATCATCTAGACCATGAGAATTAATCAATGCTCTGCCATTTCTGTTTGATTTTCACTCTTTTGCATGAGACTAAGATGTCAGCCTTTGAATAAGTAATGTATTCAAGCTGTAATACCAAAACGTTCTTTTACTATGACCTTTAGATCAATACTCTAACTGAGAGTGTTTGGTCCTTGTATTCTTTTCCTGTTTAGAAGCTGCCTGGGCAATAGAGCATAGAACTTGAATGTTTGCCAATCAAAGGATAAAATAATAACGTGCTAAATTTAAAAATCTATTTAAAAGGAGTAAAAATGTTGGTGATTTATTCTAAAGAGAAGATATAGAATGGTAACATAAACCTAAAGCCCTTTAAGTCAAAGTTTGAAACAGGAATGGAAAAACTACCAGCCTGGAACATAATGAATTTAAATAGGGAATTTGCTGTTTTCATCCTATATAGAGCTCAAATTATCTTCAAGATTTTCCCTTTTCTTTCCCTAAAGTATGTTTGCATTCTCTTGCAGAAAGAAAGAAAAAAATCTGAGGCAGAGATACATTGAGATCTTACAGAGATTTTACTTATGCAGTGAATAAACTATTAACAGTTTAGTTTCAAAATTTCAAAGCATTTTTCCACTGACTAGGCATTTTAACTGCTGCCAAATGACTTGGACACGGGCACGGGAGGATCTGTTTAGCTTTACTGTCAAATAATGAGAAGATTACTAAAACTGTAAATTTCAATAAAAGTGTTTACTGAAACCAATTGGGAAGGGTTAGAAATTCTGTATGAGTGTTATTTTCTTTGTTGAAACCAGGACAGCCTTTTCCTTAAAAAAATCTCCTTTGAAATAAAACTGCCAGCATCAGAATGACGAGAATCATGGGCTGATTGAGACTGCAAGGGGACTCTGGAGGTCATCTTGTCCAACACTTGTCAAGCAAGGTTGCCTTGAGCTGATTGCCTAGGGCTGTGTTCAGATGGCTTTTGACTATTTTCAAGGATGGAGACTCCACAACTTACCTGGGCAACCTGTGCCAGGACTTTGTCATCCTTAAAAAATTAATCTCCTTGTGTTAATGTGGACCTTCCTGTGTTTGCTTTTGTGTCCATTGTCTCTTGTCCTCTCACTGGGCCCCCCCGAAAACAGCCTGGATCTGTCTCCTTTTCCCCCTCCCTTTAGATCTTAGTACACATTCATAAGATTCCTTCTGAATCACCTTTTCCCTACGCTAGAGAGTCCCTCAGTCTTTCATCATATATGAGATACTCCAGTTGCCTAAACATCTTAGAGACCTTTGCTTGTCTCTTTCCAGTAGCCTTGAATCTCTTTTGTGCTGGGAAATTGTTGTGGAGTGATTTTATGATGATTAGTCTATTCCCTGAGCATCTGCTCTATGCCCAAAAATGGTTGCTGTAGATTTAACATGGATCCAGGGGGAGGGGGGAGCCTTGGGTCTCTTCCGTGGGTTTTTTCAAAGCCTCACCCCCCACCCAGGGGCCCGGGTTCCGTGCAGTCTGGATTTTTTTACTTGGCTAGCTTGGGTTTTTGTTGTTAGCTTAGGTGAGAAAGATTTTTTCCTTTCCCTGGCCTTGGAGAGGCTGCAGCAGCAATTCTTTAGTGACTTTTGGAAGTGAACTGGATGGTTTGGTTTTGGTCTGAGATGAGAGAGAACAACTGGCGGGAGAACAATTGGCTGGGACCGGCGGGAAAGTCAAGGGGCCTCTCCATTTCAGCCCCAGACCTCAGAAAAAGCCGAGCGGGCAAGAGAAAGCACAGCAAACCCACCAGCTTCATCTGCTGTGAAGAGGGGACCAACAGCAGAGATTCAGCACGTTCACATCTATTTCCCAAGATGCTGTGTGAATCTTTTTTTTTCCCCCTGAGAGAGGAGCCGGCACCATTTTTCTCCCCCACCATGTGGCAAGTTTTTTTTCCCCGCCTTTTTGGGGTTCTGTTCCGATGTGGGGGGGGGGGGGAAAGGGGGGTGTGGTGTAAAGTCTGACAGTTCAATAGGTGGCATTTATTTACTTTTTTATTGTGCCGTGAGGGCACTCTGTTGCTCAATAAACGATTGGGGTTTTTTCACTTTCATCCACTAGGGATTCTTGGAGACCTTTTTTTTTCAGAGGAAACACTCATTCCAGACTGTTTTTCTCCTAATTTTTTCTCTAAACTGAGACAGAAATGTAGAACAGGACCCAGTGCTCCAGTTCTCCAGTGCCCTCACCAGTGCTTAATAAAGAGGAAGGACGTTGCCTTGCCCTGCTGCCAGTGATGTGTCTGATGCAGCCAAGAATGCTATCAGTTTCCTTTGCCCCAGGGACACAATGCTGGTTCATGTTTAATATGGGTCCACTAGGACTCCCATGGCTTTCTCTGGCAAGGGACTTTCCAGCTGGGCAGCCACCAGTGTATAACAGTGAACGGGGATTTTCCTCCCCAGGTGCAGGCCTTCACACTTCCCCTTGTCAAACTTCATGAGGTTCCAGACAGCTCAATTCTCCAGCCTGTCAAGATCCTTCTGAATAGCAGCAAAAACCTTTTGCATATCTGATGTTCTTCCTAGTTTTGTACCATCTGCACACCTGCTGAAGATACAGTCCACCTCATCATGCAAAGCATTAATCAAGTAAGATTGGCCTCTGAAATATACCACTAGTTGCTGGCCTCCAACTCAACTTTGTTCCACTAATCAGAGCACCCTAGACCTTGACATTCAACCAGTTTTCAGTTCAGTCCTTTTCCTTGTGATATGATCAGCCATCACAACTATCTAGAAAGCTTTTTAATTGCAAAAGTACTGAAGAATGCTTCACTAAAGACTATTTGTGCCATTGCATTTTCTTTCTGTACCCTTTTTGTCTCTAGTAGTATTTTGCACCAGTTTCCAAATGGCACGCACCAACTTTAAATGAATTATGGTGTCAAGTTAATAATATCTAAGGGGGAATGTTACAAAGTGTAGGAAGGAAAAGAAATCTGGAAAACTTAAAATGCTAGAGCTATTAGGATATGTGTATCAGGAGTAAAAAATTGTTTAAGGACTTTGTAGCTACCCATATTTTATCCATTGTGCTAAAAACCTGTGACATCCTGTCTTCTGAAATACCTCTCATAAGGTCAGTACTGTTCCTGATAGCACTGGAGGGTGTATAAGATTAGTATAATATCCTTGTCAGTATTTGCCTGCCAATCTGGAGGAACCGCTTTAAAGCACAAAATGTTCGTTGAGGAACTATGCCCGATTTTATGTTGAGCTTTTTGACATGAATATTTGTTCCCTGGCACACATTTCTGGCTTTTCCACATGGCATTCCCATAAGCACTTTAAACTATTGCGAACTAATGTTTCAGTCTCTGTGAATGCTCACAAGGAATTTGCCTATACAACAAGTGGTGAGTTCTATAGAAAAGATGTTGAAAATGGTCCTGTTTGGGTGATGTTATCAAATGTTAAATTTACATTGATTTTTAACATTTTACTTTTGAAATACCTTTAAATAATTCATCCAAATTTCTTGTTTGGTTGGTTTGGTTTGGTTTAGTTTCAGTTTGTTTTCTTTTTGTTCAGACAAACCCTTGCAGACAAGGTATAGAATTTCTTAGTAAAAATATTAATTATTAAAATCCTCCCTCATATAATCACTCGTAATAATTATTTTGTATTCTTTTTTAATGTGTAGATTTCCATAGTTTTATGTGAATGCAGTATCTAACTTGTGTAAACTAGAAATAACCAATGATAGATAAAATAAATTTTAAACAGAACTCAGTTCCATTGAAATTGAGTATATGCTCAAAAAACCCTCCTCCCAAAATCTGCTGTAAGATATAATCCATCTATAAGCAAGAACAGTATTCCACAGTCAGTTTAACTTGCAATGTCAAAATGACTAAATGGTATTCATATTAGAAAAATATGCATGGGGGAAAAAATACTACCAAAATATTTATTTCTGTTCACTTTCTCTTCTTTTATGAAAGATGGTTCCAAATGATAAAAAAAAAAATTAATTATTTCGGTGTTTTCTTTTAGTATTTATCCTCTTTTCATATAACCAAATCCTTTGTTTTTGTAGACTGGTGTACCCTGCTGCTATAGTTTTTAGCTTAGCAAATTCTTCAACAGCTCTGTAGTTTCATTACATGCCAGGCAACTTCTGGGTGTAGCAATGTAAAACATTAGGATGTGATAGTTTGGCTTAGACAAAAAAAAAGAATCTTAAATCACTGAAGATTAATTTTGGACCATTTCCCAGTGTAAATAGGGGAAACACTGTTTTTTGGTGATGTTGGATGGGAAAAGTAATTGGGAATAATTTCCTGAGAAGGAATAATCCTTAGGGCATAATCCCCTACTAGATCTCTGGATGACCGTGTATCTCTTGCCTATCCGTATATTTTAGTCTCAGTACAGCTGTAATTGTAGAAGTATTAGGGTCTCCTCCATATAATTCTGCAGCCAGTGAGCCTGTAAATCTCATCTTAATGTGATCTTTGCAATTAGAAAAATCATCTTCAGCTGAGGTGACCAAATGTTCTTATATATTTTTTCTTGACTGAATTTGCTTTATCCACATGTGCCTTCTGTGTTTTACCATCAGTAACATTTGAAAGCTGTAGAGTCATATACAAAAACATGGTAGTGTCAGATTTAACCAGACTCTTTGATTTACATTAGCTGTGTCTGTTCATTTTAAGTAGTTAGATGTCGCTGTCAAAGACATTGGAAAAACTGTTCCTAAAATATAAGATCCTAGACTTCTGTAGTGGGTTGACCCTGGCTGGATGCCAGATACCCACCAAAGCAGCTGCATTATCCCTCTCCATAGCTGGACAGGGGAGAGGAAATGTAACAAAGGGTTCATTGAGATAAGGACAGAGAGAGATCACTCACCAAATACTGTCATGGACAAAACAGAAGGACAAAATATCTCAAATTAGAGATATTAATTGAATTTATTACTAGCAAAAGCAGAGCAGGATAATGAGAAATAAAACAAGACCTTGAGAAGACCTTCCCCCAATTCCTCCCTCCTTCTCATCTCCACCTCCTGCCCCCCAATGACACAGGGAGATGGGGAATGGGTTGGTTCGTCATTATGGTTGGTTCGTCACATGCTGTTTCTCCCACTGCTCAAGGCAAAGGAGTCCTTCCCCTGCTCCGCTGTGGGGTCTCTCCCATGGGAGACAGTTGTCCACAAACTTTTCCAACGTGAGTCCATCCCATGAGCAACAGTTCTCTACCAACTGTTCCAACATGGGTCACTCTTCCAACAGGGGTCACTCTTCCATGAGGTGCCTGTGTCCTTCCAATTGTCCTTAAGGCACAGCCTGCTCAAGTGCAGGTCTACCATGAGGTCACAAGTCCTACCAGGAAACCTGCTCCAGTGTGGGGTCCTTTCTCCATGGGTCCACAGGTCCCTGCCAGGAGCCTGCTCCAGCATGGGCCTCCCGGGGGCCCATGACCGCTCTCCTCTCAGGCATCCATCTGCTCCAGTGTGGGTGTCTTGCATGTGCTGCAGATGGATCTCTGCATCCCTGTGGACCTCCATGAGCTTCAGGGGCACAGCTGCCTCACCATGGTCTGCACCACAGGCTGCAGGGGAATCTCAGCTCTGGCTCAGCCTGGAGCACCTCCTGTCCCTCCTTCTGCACTGCCTTTGGTGTCTGCAGAGTTGTTCCTCTCACAAATCCTCTCTCTGCTACTCTCAGACTGCAATCTCATCTGCACAGTAACATTTGTTTCTTCTTAAATGATATCACAGAGGGATTACCACCATCATATCTAATAGATCCAGCCTTGGGCAGGGGTGGGTTGGTCTTGGAGCTACCGGGGATTGACTCTGCCATATATGGAGGAATCTTCTGGCAGCTTGCCACCCCTGTAGCACCCCACTATCAAAACCTGGCCACACAAACCCAATACAACTTCAATAAGGCAAGCAGCAAAGCAAGAGTCTCCACTACATTCTTTATATTCTACTCATTTACCTGATCAGCAAGTTATTGGAATCAGCATTCATCAGAGCTGATTTCATCATCTATACCATGAGAAGGTGTGTCTCAGTTTAGAGACAAGTTTAGGAGAAAAACACTCTGGAATGAGCACTTCCTCTAGGAAAAGAAGGGGTTCCAACAATCCCCTTCTGCCAATAAGAAATGAGTACTAGCAGATGAAAGTGAAAAACCCAACCATTTATTGACAAACTGAGTGTCCACATGGCACGGGGAAAAAAAAGGGTAAATAAATGATAGATATTGAACTATCAGACCTTACACTCCGGCCCCCCCGCCCCGCCACACCACCACACCAGAACAAAAACCCCCAAAATGCAAGGGAAAAAAAAAAAAACACAATGGCTGGGAAGGTGCTGGGGAAAGAAAATGGCGCCAGCTCCTGTCTCAAGGAAAAAAAAACAAAACATTCACACAGCAACTTGGGAAAGAACAGATGGGAACCTGGTGGATCTCTGGTGTTGGTCCCCTCTTCATAGCAGGTGAAGCAGGTATGCTTTCTTTCGCCAGCTCAGCTTTTCCCGGGTCTGGGGCCAAAAGGGAGCAGCCCGTTGCCTTTCTGGCTGGTCCTGGCCAACCCTTCTCCCGCCGGTTGTTCTCTCTCATCTCAGACCAAAACCAAACCATCAATTCACTTCAAAAGAAGCTGCCAAAGGATTGCTGTTGCAGCCTTTCCAAGGCCAGGGAAAGGAAAAAGTCCTTCTTGCCTAAGCTAACAAAAGCTAGCTAAGCAAAAAATCCACAGTCTGCACAGTGGCTGGACCCCTGGGTGAGGGGTGAGGCTTTGAAAAAGCCCATGGAAGAGCCCCAAGGCTCCCCTTTCCCTCCGGACCCACCTTAAACCTACAGCAACCATTTTGTGGGCATAGAGCAGATGCTCAGGGAATAGACTAATCATCATAAAATCACCCCAAGACAGGATGATACGCTGCTCTACCAAACTGGAACCTTTTGCAGTAGCAACAAGGGAATTTTTCAGAAAGATTACACAAGGGTTAAGGAGGCAATGCGGAGGAAGGAGTTAGAGGATGAACCCCCAAGCACTAAAATTAAATAGGGGAGAGTGAAAATAGTAGTGTTAAGAGCCCTGTTTTTGTTAACAGCTTCATCTTAAGGTTTTTGTCTGTAAAAAACAAACCTCTCAGACAACAAAAAAGATAGCATTTCTGTCCTTAGAGCACCATTAACGATGTCTAATAGGGCAGAGGTAAGTATTGCAGGAGAAAAATTTCACAGAATCTGTTTCACAGTTTTAGTTGTTTTGGTTTTGTTCTTTAGAATATTCATTTCTCATTATTCAGAGAGCTTCTGACAATATCCCCTTTTGTAAAGAACACTGGAAAGAGAGTTGGAAAAGTGGCATGTTATTAGCTTACTGCTTTCAGAATTCATTTCCTTCCTTAAACTACACAGCAGCCCTGCTGGGCTTTTAAAGCTCCATGTCCCATTTTATTGTTAAGAACAAGAAATTAAGAAATCCATGAGTCTGTGGCCTCTAGGTATACTTTTGAAAATGTAATTACGAACTCCTTCATTTTATTTTATAGTACTGAGTTTAACATGGTTAGAAAGATGGGATTAGATATTTACTCACATGTAGCATATATAAGATGAAATGCACATCGCTCTAATTATCCACTGTGGGCTCAAAAAACAAGTTTTTGCTGAATTCTTGACCTCTCTCCAGTTGCACATGGTAAATCTTCTAACTGTGAATACATCCAAACTGATCAGTTAAGGACCTTTAAAAATACAATAACATTTTTTAATAGTATATTGGCAGGTTCCCTCGCTCTGCATCTACTGAAAAGAAAAAGAAAAGAATCCCAAAACAGAAAAGCAAACTATAACAACAAACCTCCGGAAAACCACCTCCAAACTCTGCTGGGCCATTTATTTTTCTGTTGGCAGGGTAGATTGGAGTTGTGATGGACAAAACTCTAATGGGTCAGAAACGACACCCTTGGAATTGTATTTTGTCTCTCTAATGACTTGCAGGACAATGCTAAGCAGGTATACATATGGAATTAAAAAAAAAAAAAGTTGTCTGTCTTCATGAAAGGTCTTGTGCAGTTAGGCCAGTCCTCTTCCAAGCCTCTATAGAAAAATTCCAGCGAGAAATCATCAGATTATTTCAATAGTTAATATTTCTCACAGATTTTCCTGGGGTGTCAGTTTAACCACAGCCAGCAACCAAGCCCCACACAACTGCTCACTCACTCTCTCACCAGCAGGATCAAGAAGAGAACTGGAAGGGTAACAGGTATAAAACTCATGGGCTGAAATAAAGGCAGTTTGATAGTGGAATCAAAAGGTGTGCACAGAGGCAAAACAAAACAAGGAATTGATTCACCATTTCCAGTGAGCTGGCAGGGGTTCAGCCATCTCCAGGAAAGCAGGGCTCCATCAAGTGTAGTGGTCACTTGGGAAGACAAATGCCATCACTCTAAATTTCCCTGTTCCTCCTTTTTACCCTCACCTTTTATACTGAGCATGGTGTAGTATGGTCTGGAACATTCCTTTGGTCAGTTTGGGTCACCTGTCTCGTCTGTGTCCCCTTCCAACCTCCTATGGACCTCCGGCTCCCTCACCAGCCTGGCAGTACGAAAAGTAGAAAAGGCCTTGGCTCTGTGCAAGCCCTGTTCAGCAATAACAAAAACATCTCTCTGTTATCAACTCTGTGTTCAGCACAAATCCAAAACACAGCCCCATACCACCCACTGTGAAGAAAATTGGATCTACTCCAGCCAAAATCAATATGTGGGGGAAGGGTCCTTTTGTTGTACTATTTTCACTTCCATGATCCTATGTGCAGTATATATAAACATACCTCAAATTATATGCTTTAGCACATGAAGTAAACTTTTTCATCTTATATTTCATTTCTGGTTATGTCACAAGTTATTAGCTTTAATCCTGGATTGAGGTAGTATCTCATGTGTGTACCTGTAGCCAAAGCCGTTACTGAAAGATGAGTACTTTAACACACTATGGAAATACTCTCTGTGTCTTTGCTACATCAGAGACCCAAGCTCTTGGGGAACAACGTACCTGTGCAGAAAGAAGTTGCAGAGATATTTGGGACTACTTGCTGAAGCCAGAAGCATTGGTCTTGACATCTGTCGGAGGTGTGCTCTGGTGAAGGGGCTGTGCCATCAGGTATTGGAGCTGGTTTTTGTGTGATGAATGTCAAGCACTGGCACAGGCTGTCCTGAGAAGCTGTGGTCTTCATCTTTGAAGGTACTCAAACACACCTGGACACAGTCCTGAGTAACCTGCTGCTGCTAACCCTTCTCTGAGAAGGTGTTGGATTAGTAGATCTCCAGAGCTGCTGCACCATCTCAGGCACTCAATGATTCTGTGATTTTTGTAGCAACTTCTTTGACAATATGCTGCATATATCAGCACTTGAAGATCTTCCTCTTTGTATTATTATGACCTTCTTCTGCTTCTTTTATTTTTTAATTTTTTAAAAAATATGAGTGTATTTTTAGAGTTTGATGACTCTCATTGTATTCACTATGAAGCCAGTGGTAAAAGTCTGTCTGCTTGATATAGTTGATGATCAGATCTTGCTGGTCTACCATTGATAGTTTTTTGAAATATATATTTTTAAACATTTATGGGTAGTATTATATTTTCTTCAGGTTTTGTCTCATGGTGATTTACCCCCTCATATCTGTAATTTTTCTTGTTTATCTGTTCCTTTTTCTGGTTCTCTCAGTGCTGTCCTAATGTCAGCTGAACCCTGTTCATATCATAAAGCTTCAAATTACATGAACAGTGAGAGCAGGCCCTGAATCTGTAAAAGCAAATTTCCTTTTGCTCCCATGGTACTGTTTTCCTCATTCTAATCTCAAGTCTTCTATGCAAAGTGTTCTGTCTTGGCAGACAGAGCAGGTCATAATACAACCTGTTTGATTTCATGCTGAGATAAGACAGAGAGTTCATATGATATTCATTATGAGATTTACATTCATAGTAGTTTTCAAGACTGTGCCCTCACTTGCTTATTGTCACATGCCACCACCACACAAATGGGAACTGTTATAGATGAAAAAAGAAGCAAAACTCCCTTGACAATATGTAGCTAGACAATAAGTAGGAATTAAGCTAAACTTCACCTTTGCAAATTGCTGTTTGTTTGTTGACGTACCACCCTTGTGACAGCAGAATTACTTGGTTTTATATGCGCTAGAAGAAAATCCATGCCCCTGGTTCTGAAAGAATCTGCGAAGGAATTGTGCCACAGAAAGGGAATTAGTACAACTTGTTATTTTGCACAGCTACTTCTAGAAACACTCCTAGCTTCTTTCTGTTTTATGTCTGAACTTTTCTCGTGGAACACCTCAGTGAGGGACACATACCTGACTGCTTATCTGTAGGGCAAACAATACTACCTACACTTGTTCCTTGTCTATTCAAAATGACTGTGTTATTACCTGTCTGTGTTCTTGCATGATATTCATAATACATGAGAAGAACTTGGTGAGCCACACTGATAATTGAATATATCAAATATTTAGTGATAGTTGTGTATGACTGAATAATTCAGGACTAAATAATTGGTATGTTCTAGGGAAGTTCCAGAAGGGGTTACACAATGTCTGTATTTCATCAGTTCTCTACAGCTAACACTGCATTTTTAAACCCAAGGGCCACTCTGACTTCTTGGGTTCTCTGGAATGTTGGATGTGTTCTGATTTATACTGTGTTCTGATTTATACTGTGGCAAGATCAAGGACTCACCGCATGGACACTTTCAGAGGCCCTCATCTGTGCGGAAATCTGTGCACATAGGTGGGCTGGGATGCAACTGACTCAGAGGCCTTGAGCCCTGCATTGGGGGCATAATTGCATATACAGAGGGGAAATGAGATGCAATCTCACAGCCTTCACTTGCTTCTGAGTACCAGCTCCATGAATATATGTCTGCTGAAAACAAGTTACATTGGAAAAGGAAAATTGGCTTTCATTATGATTGGTTTTTTTCCCAAATACTAACAGTCTCCTGCAAGAGAACAGTTGCCTCTTTTTTCAGCCAGTGAATCTTCAGGGAAGAATTAGTTTATTTCATTAGTGGTCTTAAATTATATTTGGTAAGGAAAACTTGGATTAATTGCTTTTTTGAATGGAAAATACTTGTCAGTTAATTATGATACATATCATGAAACAGCCCTAAGACCCTCAGTGTTTTCGTTTGGGAAAACATAAAATGTCCAAAGATTTCAAATTTCAAGCTTCTACATATATCAAAATATTATAAATTTTGTTTTAAAAATTTGAGTTGAAGCTATTTACTTGCACATTTCCAATTCAAAAAGTTTATTATCTGTTTTCTTCACTTTCCTAAATTCCTCTCCCCCCTCCACTCCAGGATGATGATAATGATGTATATTGCAAACCCTTTCCAAGCTGAATACCAAGATTGTAATTCAATGAAGTGCTCCACTCTCATTCATAAATCACCTGAAGGCTGCTCTTGTGTCAGCAGAACTCTTCAATTGAATTACATGCTTCTAGTCAATCAAGAATCATCTATATCACATTATAAGGTGACACAACTCACTCTGTGATAAGGCTGTGAGATCTACATAACATTACTTTTCCAAAGCTTGTGTCTCAATAACTGCAGCTTACTCTTATTTCAAATTTGACACAGTTGATTATCACCGGTAGCTCCATAAAAATGCCTGCTTTACTTATAAAATAGATTACTCTTCAAGTGTACTCACATTTAAGGATTTGTTTCTTCTGGAACAGCAAAGCTATTTCGGGACTAGCTTAGATTTTTTGGATGCATCTGGCCCCTATCCTAAGTGACTCAGAATTTCCAAATTATTTAGTTAGTGTATTAATGAAGAATAAACCAGACAGACAATATTAGCTTTGATTAATATTACATATTGTAATGATACTGCTGTTAATCATGTTAAAGGCCCCCTTACTAAAATATTGCTGTTTGACATCTCTCATTGAACTTGATTTTATATTTTCCAGTTCTCACTTATTGTAACCTTCCAATATTTTAAATTTGAAATATATCAGTCTGATATAAATGAATTGCAAAGATCAGCAGATAAGCTGGTTTTATACAGATCTAAAAATTCTGAAAAAGTCCCACCCTATGTTGTGGGTAAAAGGTTTAATTCATAATGATTTTAAATTTGAGATTTTTATTCCTCTAGCTTTTCTCTGTCATATGTGGTTAATGATATACTCACTTTAATGCTTAGATGAAATAATAAACTAACCTAATTAAATGAAATGCAAGTGTTAAAATGAGAAAATTTGTCTAATCACTGCTTTAAAATATTTCCCATTGAATAAGCAATTTAATCAGTCCGGTCTCTTCACTATTCACATTTTCCTAAATGTATAGTTTCCTTCCTTGTACTCCAAACCTTCCTGCTTTACCTTGACATTGTTAGAAAATGCGGGTTATGAAAGCTAACAAGCTATCAATTGTTGCAGTGTAAGAACTTGCAAAGGGCCAGCTCCCTTAGACTGTTATCTCAAAATTGCAAGTGAGGAGGAGAGAGAAGTGAGAGTGTAGGATAAAAAGAAACAAACAAAACATATTCTTTTATGTCCTAAGTAGCCTTTTAGACTCCTTATGCCTACAGCCAGATCTTCTTCTCAGAGGAATGCTTTAAAAAAATCTAATCCCTGATTATGTTGAACTTCTAGCACAGACAAAAATAATATGAATAATTCTGCCTTTTAGAATTGTCATGGTTTAGTATAGTTTGGGTTTTTAGTAAAGAGGGCTTCAGCCATGGAAGTGATTCTCTTGCAAAGAGGCACTTACAGCTTTCTCTGTGACCCGACAGAACATATCAACTGGCTAGTTTGAATACTGGCAACTTTTTTAAGCCACTTAATAAACTTCTCTATATTCTTTTAAGTTTTGTGCCTGCTTTGCTTTCTCCTAATTCTCATCTCACAGAAGGAATATAAGTAAGTAATGGATATTTGGAACCAAACCACTACACTTAATTGGTGTTTCTGCCCAGTTTACGAACTGAACCTGCTACAAGAACATAGTCTGAAGAGTGTTCAATTAGACAGACATAGGGCTAAATAATAAAACCAGAGAAAATATATAAAGAGATGCTTCATAGTGAGTATTCTCTGCCTTAAACACTGAAGATAAGAGTCCTCTGCTGCAAAGGGTGTTACAGTTAAAGAGTCTCATTAAATATGTATGTGTAGGAGACCTATAAAGGCAAATTTGAAACTGGGGTATCTAAGTCCCGAGTGTCTGATTTAGCAGCTTAAATATTGGTTTATCATATATCATAGAAAGATAGGATATCTTTAGTTGGAAGGGAACCACAAGGATCATTGGGTCCAAGCTGTTATTCCTTGTGTAGCTACCTAAAATGAAACAATATGGCTAAGACTGTCATCTAGCTACTAGTGTCTGCATTTAAAATCATAGGAAATAATTTCAAATAACTTAATGTTTACAGCTGTGAAACATTAATAATTCGGTCTTCATGTGTGTCTTACAGACACCTCTGCAGACCCCCACACACTCCATTTCCCTTTCTGCTCTCTCTGATGGTGCAATCTGGTTTGTCTTAAGAAGACCAGGTGGATTTTGTAAGAAGAACTGTCTGGATGCTCTGTAACTATATTCCAGAGATGAGGGAACAGAGATATTTACAATTGACTTTGGTGCTTGCATAAGGATATAAAATGCTGCTGCGTATCTGGCCAACTGGGCAAACTGTCATTTCAATATTGCAAGCAGCTTCTGGATGGATTCCCCACCCCTCAGCAGGGATGTCTTGCTCACTTTTGGCTGTCTAAGTTAAAAGCACTAAGACCCTGCCAAATATATAGATAAAGTCCTAAAGTAGCTATATAGGGACTTTGTTGCTTGGCAGTTGTGAATTCTGCAAGGCCAAAGACTGCAAACATGTATGTTTCTAGCCAAACCCTTTAGACATGGACTGTTGACCAAATCTGAGACTAGGTGTACCTAGTCACACCTAGACATCTCTGAGAAGTTTAGAAAGCAAAGAGATCTCACTGCAGCTTGTGACTATGACTTAGTTATACTGCTAACCATTGTAATAGAGTTGTTATTTAGATACTGCATTGACAATATTTAGATAATAAATCTAATCATAATCATCCATGCAAACACTGTGTCCTACTTCTTTTGCTTGGCTGACAGCCTTTGCTCAACTTCTCTGCCATAACAGTAAAAAGAGAAATGCAAAATTCCTACCTGAGCTTGGGAAACAAACTGTACTTCTGAGTAATATATAGGTTGAACTCCAGTCAAGGAGTTTCTTAGTAATGAAAAACATGGAGAAGAAGAAAAATTAAGTAAGTCATTTTGTTCTGTCAGCACTGTATAAATCAAAATCAGAGTTACTGCAAGACAGATGACTGATATGTGCAGACAATTGAACTGCATAGCAAACTAGAAAAATGCCAAGTACTCTTAATATATAAACCTATCTATTCTCTGAACTTAAAAGCATTAAAGAAATAATCAAAACACAGGTTAGTTATTACTTTATTCGGAAGGATTCTTTCTCACAAGTTGATTGCTTTTGCCTTCAAAGAGTAGTTTTAGAAACAAGACAGAATCTTATTGTTCTGGTTGACTATTTGTGTAGGTCTTCTTAAGATTCTCCTTCACAACAGTATTCACAAAGAATACCCTAGCCACCTGATGGGATTCTCTTGGCTTAGTGAAGAACTCTAACAGGTACAGAACTTCAGAACGTGGTTTGCCCTTAGGGTTCTCTTTCCAGTTTGAAACGGGACAAACAACAAAGATTTGTGGATAACACTGAAGATATTATGTAGACCTCAAGAGGCTGTTGTAAGAAGTCATTTCCTCTGGAAGGATGAGGATCAGGAAAAGCTATTACGGTTGGTCTGAAATGAATTCAAATTTTCACTATCTCAATGCCAGAGATATTAATAGACATGAAGAAGGGCTTGGGAGAAAAAGTTCTAGTCCAGGTTTTTTTCTTTATTTGCCTAGGTGGAAAAGGGAAGATAAAGAGGATCATGCTCTTCATCAAGTACTTGAAGGTCTGCAAAAGCAATAGACTACACAATGTGTTTTCTGTTTTTAAGGAAATATCAAAACTGCTCTGCTCCAGAAGAGAAGGTGAACCAGAAACTCCAGTGACAGCCTGTGAGTACCCCCCAAAACCTGAACAAGGTGACCAGAACTGGCCTCAGAGAAGAAACATACCAAATAACTCTCAGAGCACATGCAGAAAAACTCATAAAAACATGAGTGTCTCCCATTTTTTAATTATAGACTTTTGGTTAATTGGTTGTTTTCTGAGTAGACCTTTCTTAATAGTACACATAAGATAGGAAAAGTAAAATTTTTATTCAAGCTGTTCAATATTTTTTATAAGTACTTTTTTTACAGTACTACAATTTCGGTACTATTAGAGAATTTCTATAAAATTCTGAAAGTGCCACAATTTTGCTAGGAATCCAACATTTCACAGGTGCTTTAAGACAACAGAAATAGATTTTCGGAACATGATGTGGTTGATTTCTCAAAGTTGTTATGAACCCTAGAGGGAAAAGGACAAGTTGGAGTAAAGAAAGTCTTATCTTGGAACGAATAATCTCTCCATTTGACTGCCTGAGTGTTACGTTTTTGCTTCCTTCATCGATGCTTTAACGAAGTTGCAGTGCATGGGAACAGACTTGCTGTGGCTCTGCTGATCAAAATTAATTTCATTATACTAAGGCTCTGTCTCTATATGTCACTGGCAACTCGTATGCATTGATTATATTGACAATGGTAATAAAGATTGCATTAGGTATCAGATGAAAATGTGTATGATTCATCATTCATGGCATCATTGTGATGTGTTCTATCATATTTCCCCATAAATGCAAACTTTAAACACACATCTTTACACACATACACAAAGTTATTATTACTCTTGTGATGTTTTTTCAGCAGGGGACCTTTCTGCTGAGAGACAAATTCAGAACCATGCTGTATGGTTTGTGTGGCCACAAATAGTAGGGTTATAGTAAGTAGGGTCCTACAGGGGTGGCTTCTGGGAGAAACTGCCAGAAGTTTTCTCTGTGTCCAGCAGAATTATTACCAGCCAGGTGCAAGACAGATGTGCTTCAGGCCAAGATGGAACCCGTCACTGATGGTGGTAATCCCTCTGTGGTATCATTTAAGAAGAAACAAATGTTATTGTGCAGATGAGATTGCAGTCTGAGAGTAGCAGAGAGAGGATTTGTGAGAGGAACAACTCTGCAGACACCAAAGGCAGTGCAGAAGGAGGGACAGGAGGTGCTCCAGGCTGAGCCAGAGCTGAGATTCCCCTGCAGCCCGTGGTGCAGACCATGGTGAGGCAGCTGTGCCCCTGCAGCTCATGGAGGTCCACAGGGATGCAGGTGCCTGAAGGACACATGGAAGGACACAGGCACCTCATGGAAGAGTGACCCCTGTTGGAAGAGTGACCCATGTTGGAACAGTTGGTAGAGAACTGTTGCTCATGGGATGGACTCACGTTGGAAAAGTTTGTGGACAACTGTCTCCCATGGGAGAGACCCCACAGCGGAGCAGGGGAAGGACTCCTTTGCCTTGAGCAGTGGGAGAAACAGCATGTGACGAACCAACCATAATGACGAACCAACCCATTCCCCATCTCCCTGTGTCATTGGGGGGCAGGAGGTGGAGATGAGAAGGAGGGAGGAATTGGGGGAAGGTCTTCTCAAGGTCTTGTTTTATTTCTCATTATCCTGCTCTGCTTTTGCTAGTAATAAATTCAATTAATATCTCTAATTTGAGATATTTTGTCCTTCTGTTTTGTCCATGACAGTATTTGGTGAGTGATCTCTCTCTGTCCTTATCTCAATGAACCCTTTGTTACATTTCCTCTCCCCTGTCCAGCTATGGAGAGGGATAATGCAGCTGCTTTGGTGGGTATCTGGCATCCAGCCAGGGCCAACCCGCTACACAGGCATACATAGACACACACACACACACACATATATATCTACATATATATGTGGCTAAATGTACATATATCTCTAAACACTTATGTACAAATGTATATTGGTATGTGTCTGTGTATACAAATGTATTTTCCCAAACAAACCTCTTTATGATTTTTTCTTTATATTAATATGACTCACTCCCTTTCTCGGTTTTGGTTTTCTTTGGTTGGATCTTTTTTTGTTTGTTTGATTTGGGTTTGTTTTTTTTCTTTTTTTGTTGGTTTTCAGTTGTATTCTAATTGTGCGCATCTATATTTTTGACTTTATTGCCTTATTTGATCCTAATAGAAAGTCTAAAATTCAGGGTATTTTATAGGCCTTCATGTTTCTAAGCTTCAGTTATGTAATGCCATTTCTTGGTGCCATTTGTTCTCCCATTTACTTGCCTGCAAGATGAAACCATTGAAAACACTTATATTTCTAGCAGCACACTGTTTCCACAGTCATAATCTATGCCATTATTATTTTCCATCACTGTAAACTTCTTTCCTTTTCTTTTATTCATTTCTTGCTCATTTCTCTTAGCTTTCAGGAAGTAGTTTGTGAACAGAATGGTGCAGGAAATTGTTAAGACACATAGCCCACAGAGGCAAGAACACCAGCTGAGTGGTTAAAGCTGATTTTATAGTAAAACTTTAAAGCCAGGAGACTGTCATGGTATTTTTTAAAAAAAGGGAAAAATATCTCCCCAAGGGGCACTGAAAAAGGGAAGAGTAGAGAAGGAAAGGGAGGGGAAGAGCACTTTATTTTATATGTGCCATGTAGGTTTGTGCCACAGATAAAGTTGATGAATGAATTAGTAACATGCAGCAAGTACAGCCCTGTACAACAGTACAATTCTTTCCTCCTGAACATGAGCCAGCAGTGTGCCCAGGTGGCCAAGAAAGCCAATGGCATCCTGGTCTGTATCAGGAATAGTGTGGCCAGCAGGACCAGGGAAGCAATTTTTCCCCTGTACTTGGCACTGGTTGGACCACACTTTGGATGCTGTGTCCAGTGCTGGGCCCCTCAATTTAGGAAGGATGCTGAGATGCTTGAATGTCTCCAGAGAAGGGCAATAAGGCTGGTGAGGGGTTTAGAAGGCAAGTCCTATGAAGAGCAGCTGAGGGAAATGAGGCTGTTTAGCCTGGAGAAGAGGAGGCTAAGGGGAGACCTTATCACTCTTGACAACTTGCCTGAAAGGAGGCCATAGCCAGGTGGGGGTTGGGCTCTTCCCCCAGGCACTTACTGACAGAGTGAGAGGACACAGCCTTAAGCTGCACTAGGGGAAGTTTAAACTAGACATTAGGGAAAAATTCTTCACTGAAAGAGTGATTGGACACTGGAGTGGGCTGCCCAGGGAGATGATGGAGTCACTGTCCCTGGAGGTGTTTAAAAAAGACTGGATGTGGCACTTAGTGCCATGGTTTAGTTGATGAGGTGGTGTTGGGTCATAGGTTGGGCTTGATGATCTCAAATGTCTTTTCCAACCCAGTTAATTCTGTGATTCTTTTTCCTCTCTGTCTTAAAGCAAATGGTTTAAAACTGGCTGGGATTCATTTGCCCCTGAGCACTGCATCATATTCTAGTTGCCCTGTTTGGAAGAAATGACATTGTTCTTACTCCATTATGTAAAGACACTTGGTTTCCCCAAGAGAATATGGGTGACCAGGGAGAGGACATATGCAGTGTTCTGGAAAACAAAAACGTCAGAAGACTATGAGCAATGTGAACATTGCTGGAGACTCAGTTTTATTGTAGTGCTGAATTTCCTTCAAATATTGCCATAAGATCAAATAAAGTAGTAGAATACTGTATGAATGAGTCAGCAGCCTGGAATCTCTCAATTTTGTCATACAAGTGAGCCATCCTCTGGAGTAAAGTAAATTAATTCAATGAACCCCAATAGCATTGTTCAGATACAGCAACAGGTTGTTTCATAGCTGGAAGCCATTGATACAGCACTCTTTCATTTATGAACATGCCAGAACTTATTTAAAACCAACAACATTTGCTGAGTAGTTTTTTGAATAGAATTCAGTCATAGACATGAAAATTTTTGAAAACTTCTGTTATAGAGATTAAATAATTTTCAGCAACATTATACTCTATGGATTTTTTTATTTGCTTAAAAATATGATGAAGATTGCTTTTCTTTCACTACAATATCCTTGGCTGAAAAAAAAGTCATTTAAATACTTGTAATTTACCATGCTATCATTATCTGGTACATGAATTCTAGGTTTATTTGAACAGATGCTGCCTAGACAAATGCAGATAGTTTACATTTATGTTTGGATAACTAATTGATCTACAGTGAATACTATTGTAACATTTGAAGCACTTGAATTTGAGAGGGTTTCTTTTCATTTTAGATGAAATCTCCCAGAGGCCATGTCCACCCCTCCCCTTCTCCCCCACCCCCAATTAATGGATGTTAATGAATCTAAGCAAAACATTCTAAAGTTTATTCAACTGTAAAGGTAGGATGTGAGGGAAAACAGGTTAAAAAAAAAAAAAAAAAGGAAGAACAGAAAAGCTTGTAATACGTAAAACAACATTATGCTGAGTTTTTGTAAGGTATTGGATGGAATTTTTTTTCCAGGTCTGACATTGCATTTCAAGAGGGTAATCAGACACAGTACAGAAAAATGAAGTAGAAAGAGCATGTGATCTGTGAGAATAACTAATGCTTTAGTCTCAAGAAATACTGACAGGGACAAGGAAAGAGGTCTTTGAGAGTAGGATTCTTCAAGTTTCTCAAATAAAACCACAATCTTTTCACATTCGTGAAAAAAAGAAAAAAGAAATAATAATCCTAATAGGCACTGAGGTAAGTTGTTCCCCTTAGATATCAGGAAAAATATATAGTGCAACAAAGAGAAGCACTGAACAGGCTGACTGGGAGGGCTGATGTATCTCTGTGGTCTGCTCAGGCTGTAGATTAGTGGCTAATCAAAATTCCTTATGGGAAGGAGGTGAAGTGCATGAGCTCCTTAGGACTTAGATAGGTAACCTCTATTTTCCTGTCATGTCTCCATTTCAAAAAATGTATCTCAAAATAGTGATTTAAACGACTATATCTGTATATATCTATATATATCACATGGTCTTCAGACCAGCATTTTGCTCAACCATTTGTTTAAATCCTACTATATTATGCATATAAGAATGTCCTGCTTTGGACCAAAATTTCAATTACATATTCTCTATTTTAGTACTCTATGAGGTCTTCCTATAAGAACAACAACAAGACATGAAATCTATTATTCTAGTTACAGGGAGAGATATTTTATCTCTGACATGTTCTGAAAGTACTGCATTACAATGCATTTTGTAGGAAGAAAACAATTTTTTCCACAATTCTAAAAATCTACTTGTGCAACATAAGCCACAGTTCCACTAAACTCTGGTTTCAGAATCTCTAGTGTCACTTCTGGGTGGATACAGATTTGTTGTAGTGAACCTACACGCAGAAAAAAAAAAAAAAGGCCATTTGTCATTCCTTTAAATATAGTTATTTCTGAAACCTGATAACGACAAGATTATTGGCACAGTGCTAATTGTTAATATCATCAATGTTCAGGTAAAATGCTTAAATTTCTTTTTGTCCTGAGAAGAGCTTAGAGTATGCATTTCTCCACTCATGTTTAAAGTCTCCCTCACTTTTTACAGTAAATCCCAATTGCAAAAAAAACCCAACCCAAAACCACAAAACAGGCTAGCAACAAATCATTAACAACAACAATAATGGAAAAAGTAGCTGAAACAAGCAAAGAACTGAGCTATATATTTAAGTTTTGTAATGAGTTTCTTGCAGTGCTAATTCAGGAAGATGAATCCCGAACTTTGGTTAAAATTGACAGGAAAACAGCATGAGTGGTCACCTTGCAACATGAGGAAGCTGTAGCAAGAAAGGTATCACTGATAAGCATGCTGCACTGTGTAATCATGAAGATAGCACAAATCAGGCCAGGGTAATTCTAGGGGATGGATTTCAATATTAAGATAAAATGGAAACATTTACACTAAATTAAATGTTGGCACATTTGGAAAATAATCCAGAAGGAATTAATTTATAATGAGTATTTTTACCAAAGGCAAATGATCTGCACAGATCTGCATAAATTAACTTGATACAGATGCATAAATTTTCTGTGGCATATAAAAGCTGGCCATCCACTAATGCTCCTCCATTCCTCTTGAGCATACACTGGTTATTTGGACAGTATGTGCCTTTCTTCTTGGCTGTGCACCATATATAACGCTATAACAACCCATGGCTCTGGTGCAGTATGGGAGATAGAGTTTGTTTTTTAGAGTATTTTGAAGTCAGGGAGAATAGTATGCACTTGAGATTATTCAGGAAGGTTGGACAGAATAAAAAAATTTTAATCTCAAAAAATTATATAATCATTAAAGCAAAACATAACTTTCTCCAAACATCAGAATGCAACAGAGAACCATTGGTTGCCCCATTCATAATATCCAGGATTTCTGCTGGAAGTATACAATATTCCAAAAGTAGCAGAGGTGTTTTTAATGGTGGCTTTGGAAGTACATTAAGAAAAGATATCATTAGAAGATTCCTATTTTTTATTGCTCATGGTCTGTTCGTTACTTTTAAAATTTTAGTATGGCTAAACAAGGTGGTAAAAAGAACAATGAATCCAGTTTTGTCAGGATTCAAGACAGAAATTAGTCTCTCCCTAAAGGATTGGCTATTTTTTCTTGTGTTGCTTTACACTGTGTGAATTGTCAGAAGTGTGTAATAAAATTGCACATGCCACTTTTAAATACTTGAATCTTTGTTCTACAGTGTGGCCTTGTGTAGTTACAGTTTCAACACTTCAATCAAAATAAACAATTTTATTTGAAATCTTCTTGGGTATTTGGGACAGAAGAATGTGTCTTCTTTCTCTGCTCTTTTTCATTCCTTGCCGCTTTCATTATTAGAACCTTTTGAAGAAGACTTGCAGGCCTGTCCTGAACCTGTGTAAAGATTTATTTGCCTAAATTTAGCTGACGAAGCACCAGAAATGCTGTGCAGAATAAAAGTCACACTGCTGATGAGGAAAAGCATACAACTGTATTTAAATAATCAAAGCATATAATTTAGAATATGCTGATGAATGTTATACTAATTTAATCAAAGTGTTAAGGAACTTGGTGTAATTTAAAGAGAAATGGAAGTATGAATCTTTCAATATGCAATAACACAAATTTAATCCTGGTACAAGCAATGCTTTCCATCAAAATGTTATGCTACAACTGTCATCTGTGACACTTATGGTTACCATAAAACTGTAGGTCCACAATATACCAAAGAAGTTTTATAAAATCAACCTTAAAATGTAACCTAAAATCAGCTGCATACAATTAGGCTGCTTTAAGGACCAGGAGAATTTAGGAAGAAGCTACCTGGAATGAGGCTTATGTCTTCCCAGACACCTTGAGGAGTGACTCAGTAAATTATACCTGCTCGTACCTCTTCTATTATTGTATTCCAGACTTAGACTCAAAATAATTGTGTGAATAAATAAGCTCAGAATGTTTGAACTGTAACTTGAAATAAAGAGGTAGTAGTAGATGCGTGGCTGGATGCATTTATGACCTTTGTCTCCATCTAATTAGATGTGTAGACTGCCTGCTCTAAATATTCCCAGAAATATTCTGTTGAAGGCTTTTTTTCCAAGTGACTTTTGTATATCATGCTGTGTTCATGCAGTTTAGCATGATGTTGAGACCCCAGAGGAGTTCAGCACTGTGAGATGGAGCATTAGAATAACATTCAGTCTTTTAAAAGTCTTTGGGGAATTTCTTTACACCTAAATGGTTTTCAAGCACAGATCATTTAAAACATGAGGCCTGTTCTCCTGGTGACAACCATTTTTGAAGAAACAGAAGCCACCCTTCAATCTATGAATACGAAAGGCTTAAAAACATGATTCCACAGAAATTAAGTTTCATGGCTTGATTATCAGAAGATTTGGAAAGTACCACACTGTACCATAATTTACTTTTCCTTCTTCCTGCTCCAGTGAATGAAAATTTAAATTTCCTAGGAATATTGACTCTCCAAGAAAATTCTAATTGCTTCAGAGTCACTATACTCCTGACATGGTAATGTTCATGCACTGGAATTTATGTTGTGACTCTTGGAAGAACTGCAGTTGCAAATAGATTTTTTTCCAGCTGAATAGGTGTTCATACATAAAACTTAGAGCTGTAACCTGCTTTATAAATGGCTAAAATATCCTGCAGCTGAAAATAAGTCAGGAAAAAAAGATACAGTAACCTTTGCTTATACCAACAGATATTTTTAGAAAACACGTTTTTTAAACCACTTAGAGGTTCAGTCAAAACAATAACTCACATTCTGCAGATTTTCCTAGACAGTATATCTTTACTGCATAGTTAATTCTAGCTGTTATTTATCTATTATCCCTTTCCATCTGAACAAAGAAGCTCTGAGCAGGATTTAAAAGGGCTTTAAATCTTATCCATTTTACCAAGATGGAACATAGGCTCCATTAAGACTCAGGATGATACATCAGTGGTGAAGATATAAGTGAAGTAACAAGTGTTCTGAATATTCTCCTGTTTTTCTTCCATTATTGAACATGAAGAACAGGTATAATCTCCCACAGAAAACTGAAGAAGAGTCCTACACATAAAAATACCCCTACCTGCTGTACCTCCCCAGACACAAAAAGAAACAGGATGTCACACATGCCCAGGTAATACTTGCATATTGCAAATGAGAGTCTAAAATACAATAAGTTCCTGTGTTGCTGATACTGTGAAAGCTGGAAACTCTGGGAACCACAAATGTAAAAAGACTTTTTCTCTATCTTTGCACTCTCTGGATTCTAGCAACTTTCTCCAACCCTCAAAGGAGCAGTGCTCCAACACAATATGTTAGTATACTTAAGAGAAGAGAAGAGCAAGTGCTGTGATAGCACTTAGCAACTGTGCGGCTTTTTTCTAGGTGTCTGTCAAACTTACATAAGGATAGATATCAGTTATGACCATGGAAAAGATCATACAAATCAAATGACAGCATGTTAGTATGATACAAAACTGCTGTTATATGAGCTGAGACTACAGTCTACTCCATGCCTAGAATTTCATATGTCTAGAAGCAGGGGCAGGCTCATGCCAAGTGAGTAGGCAATGTTATTTTTCCTCTGCAATGAACTTTTCAGCATGACAGCATATTCTCCATTATAAATATTAGGGACTAGAATTCATTCATCTTTCTGCATCAGCACTACAATCTGCATCTGGCATGTGGCTGTGAAGCACGGTGCAGCAAAACTGCTTCTGTTCAATTCTCCTCTACTACAAAAATATGTCTGAAGATGTGCAAGCAACCTCTGCACCTGTTCTCTATTCCGTGCTGGGTTCAGTGCTGAATTTTAGCAGCAGAATTCAGAAAAGTGCACATGCACTGCTCTGGTACATATCTATCCACTTTAAAAGGTACAGCATGACCTTCAAAACAAATATGAAAAATCATGACATGAGAACGATATTTAAAATCTGGATGTAACACTGATTCTCAATTGCAAATACTTCAAGAGAGTAAATAATAGTTCTGAACTGCAGAAGACAGACAATGGAAAAACACATTCCGTATATCCTATGAAATGGTCACTAACTTTCTAAAATGGGTGGTATCCAATTAAGATAATTTATTGACATACAATAAGTAAACATAATGTACTCATTTAAATAATCTTTTCCTCTTGCATATGTCTTTATTTCTCTCATAATGCAGTTTTTTCATTTGTTCCAGTAGCTAACATAGCAACATTAAAATAGTTGGTTGGGTTTGGTTTTGTTGTTTTGGTTTTTTTAAAGAATTTACTTAGTCTTGTCTATTTTCTATGAAGATAAATAAATTTGAAAAAGAAAGAGATGGTAAGATAAAATAAGAGGCACTTATCTTTATGCATTCGTTCATGAAGATACCTAACATGGGAGAAGGACATTTTTAATTACATCCTGTTTTTTGGATAGGCAAGATTTTGCCCTGCTGTCAAAAAGTGACTGTACAGAGACACTATGACTTATTCTTTTTTAAATGGAAGACTCTTGAACTCTGGACTGTGAGCTGCAGCATAACATCTATTTTAAGAAGGGCAACTGTTCTGATCCCAGTAAATATAGGTTTAAAAAAGGGTTGAAAGCCTGATGAATCAGGAGGTTAGTAATAGACTGTAGAGCCTTTTCACTGCTAAGTCATTAGTTCAAGTGCAGCCATGACTGGCAGGGTTTGAATCACAGCTCTTTGATGGCAGTTAGAAAGAGTGTATGAAGAAAATTCTGCAGTCTTTGTTCCTGCTTTGTTTTAGAGGGCATCTCTGTTACAAAATCCTCATTATTAAACATTCAATAGAAGCCTAATGAACTAAATGGTTGCTCTGTTGCAAGCCCTGTCTGTGTGTTGGGAAACAAGCTTTTTTACATTACTATGAGATTTTTTCACTCTGAATCCCCATGTCAAAGGAAGCAGAATCTGCATGCAGAGTAGACAAATGTCAGCAAATCTTTCTGCTCTGGTTTACTGACTGTAAAATATAGACAATGTTTTCATTGTCTCCATTATTTGACTTCCCTGTTCATTTGCATCCTAAACTCATCAAGAAAAAGAATGCTTTTCCTGATGACATGGATAAGAGCAGGGAATATCTATGAATAGTATTTATGGCAGTGGGATTCTTAGTTGTCATAGTTGCATTTCCCTGAAATGCAAGAAATAATCTTGAAAGAGGAACATAGACTAGATTTGAAATCTAAGTATGTAAGTCACTTTCTTCATAAATATGTGAACTGTTTCTTGTCTAGCTTCTTCGTATATACAAACTTGTGTCCTCTTTATACTTTAATGTGAAGATAAAAGGAAAAGGTTCTGTTTCTTTAGCTCCCTTGTTTTTCTTACTTCTATTGTGTCAGTGCATATTTTACTTAACATATATCTCTATGTGACTGCCACTAATACTTACCTAGCACAGACTAAGTGTCAATTTTTCAATTTTTTCCCTGTCTAGAAAGCTTTCTATTTCTTGAATAAGTGTAATAAATCAAGTATAGTTTCTCTCATAGTTTTCTTGAGTATAAATTGCTAAAATAGATGTACATTAAGAGAAGACAAAACCCACAAGCCTAAAACACCCTTCTAATGTTACCTGTGAAAGCAACTGCAGAAAAACAAACAAACATACAAACGAACAAGAAAGGAAACAAAACTAACCAGAAAAAGTGTGGTACATTGTCTTGACAGTGAATGTTAGCTTTATGTAAAACTGTGGGCTGGATATGTGTCACGGTGGTAGGTAAGAGTAACTGTCACCATTCATTGAAGATAGATGTAACAAGCCACTTGTGAATTGCTCTAGAAAAAAGAGTAGCCATCAATGAAAGCACATACTTTTCTACAATAAAAGTATATGTGGGTGATAAGACTTTGCTGGGGTGTGTTTTGGCTTGTTGGGTCTTTTTGTTTGGTTTTGGGATTTCTTTTAGTTAGGGAAGTTTGCTTTATTTTTCTGGGGTTTTTTTCAGTAGAGAGATGTGTGTCTGCTTGTGAGAAAGAGACAAGGAGTACAGAAACTTCACTGAAAAAATGAAAGAAGAAACAGAAAGCAAAGAATCTCCTGAACAGGCACTGAGAATATGACTCTGAGGAGTGTTCAGACCCAGGGAGATTTCTGGAAAAGTATTCAACAGATGTGGAGCTTTAAAGAAGTGAACTTATTTGTCATTTGATTTGTTAACATTTAGGCAATTGAATCTTTGGATAATGTCCCTTACTGTTTTGACAGTTATTTTTCATGAAATGGAAAAATTATGGAGGAAAGCTTTCAGTTTATCTGGTTATAATTTTCAAGGAAAATTTTGGCTTCTAGTATTCAAAACAGGCCTTGCTTCATTGCTGTTCCGGATGTGATTTTGACGCACAAGCTCAGGAAGGCAATGGAAAACATTTACAAGAATTTTTGGTATAAAATGCTCCTCATGAGTATGTGGTTACTTAATTATTGAATTTTGCCATTCTGAAGGAGCTATGAGGTAAATTCAAGTATTCTCTGTGCATCTGCCAAGGCTTTCCTTTTCTTCTTCATAATCACATCACACACAAAAAAGATAAATCAAACTATTTTTTACTTGTCACATATATTGAAATGATACACAGCTTTCTTTACACTCTTCTCATTTCAGTCACATATTTTTCAAATTATTTAAAGAGAAGGAGATTTGGACTTGATACAAACCACCTTAATAACAGAGCAAAAGCTGCCCTGACATTGGAATCTTTAAAAATATAAATTGAAAATTAAAAAAATCAGCTAAAAAGTCAACTTTTTTTATTTAAGCAGAAAAACAGTGAATGACTTCATGGTTGAGCTCAGCAGTTCTTTTGGTCTTTAGATCATCACTCTCACTGGGCATAGTCTGTATCCCTTTGGAACATTTTGTATCAAAAAAATTAATTCTGTACATTCTCTACTACAGCTGCTCACACCTTAAAAGGATACAACAGGATATAATTTCCAAATTAGGGCAGCTAACCATAAGCAAGTTTAGCCAAAGGGAATGAATGACTCATGGAGAATGAAGGCTGCCAGAGACTGAGACAAAAGTTGGTGAGAGCTAGAAATGCATCACAGAGAGAATAGGTATAAGAAACTGTTATGAAAAGGGTGGAACTGGGTTTGAGATATGGTTTAGGAAAGACACGTGAGACAAGGAGATGTGTAATTTCTCAGCAATTTCTTTATCATACTTCTGAAAATTTACTCAGAATTTGCTGACACTTTGCTGCTCACCAGAATAAAAGTAACAGTTCAAAGCTTCTGCACAGATCTTGTATGAGCCTAGCACAAAAAATCCCACAGCTGTCTAGGCGGCCTCACAAATAAGTTGACTCAGATCTACCAAACCTTATTCTACACCCTTCCTTACACAGGCAAGTGACATCCAGCTACTACATTTGTAATATTAATAGGTCGGTGTCCAGTTAAAAGACCAGAAGTTACGGAAAATAAGATTAAGAACAGAAATCTAGAAAAAACATAAAAATAGCCCAAAGGACATATACAACTATGTCAAAATGTAATCATATGCGGTAAGGTGAATTTAGTGCTGGTTCAAACAGATCTGTAAATTTTTTAATTGTTTGCTGTTTCTAGCAGGGATCTACATTGCATGTATTCAACACGGTTTGTTAGGCATTAATTCAGTTTACCATCAGGTAAGCTCTGGTTATAAATGGCATAGAGCTACTAATGAGATAGGTAAAGTGAATGTGAATACAGAAATACTTTTCTAATTTTCTGTTATTATAATTGAATTTTAATAGTTTTGAAAAGATATACTAAATTAGGAGGAGCCCTCCCTTGAGGGTGGAGAGTTGTGGATAGACTAGAGAGCTGGGCAGTCACTAACTCGTGACATTTAACAAGAGCCCGTGCCAGATTTTCCACCTGGGACAGGGTAATCCTGGTTATATGTAGAAATTAGGGAGTGAGAGGCCGGGGAGAAGCCCTGCAGAAAGAAATGGTGGCTCCTGGTCAGTGGAAGTTGAACATGAGTCAACAGTGTATCCCGTCAGCCAGAAGGCCGACTGTGTCCTGAGGAGCATCAAGCACAGCATCGCCAGCTGGGCAGGGGAGGGGGTTGTCCTGCTCTGTTCTGCTCTACACTCAAGTTTTTTGTGCAGTTGTGGGCTCATCAGTACAAGAAGGACATCAAACTATTAGACCATGTCCAGAAGAGTGTGATCAAGATGTTGAAAGGCCTTAAGGGCAAGGCATATAGGAGCAGCTGAGGTCACTTGCTTTGTTCCCCTGGGAGAGAATGGGTTGTTTTCATTGCAGTCTACAACTTCCTCCTGAAGGGCAGTGGAGAAGGAGGTGCTTGTCTCCTCTCTCTGGTGACCAGCAGTAGGTCATGAGGAAATGGAATGAAGCTTCATCAGGGGGAGTTAGTTTTGGACAACAGGAAAATATCTTCATGGAATGGATGGTCAGTCACTGAAATAGGCTTTCCAGGGAAGTGGTCATAGCACCAAGTCTGTCAGAGTCCAAGGAGTGTCTGTATGATGCTCCTAGTCATATGATTTAGTTTTAGGTAGTTCTACAAGGAACAGGAAATTGAATTTGATGATCCTTATGTCTCCCTTCCAAATTGAGATATTCTGTGACTCTATGATTTAATATTGGGTGGACTCAACAGTCCCATTGCCTATTCTTTACTTATTTTTTTAATTTTGTGGTAGTATGTGGATAGAACTTTACTCCAATGCCTGAAAAAAAGCCCATTATCTTGCTAATAGACTGGCAGGAATATGTTCAGTGATAAAGCTTTAAGTTACTGTATTTACTTCAAGACTGCAGGGTTCCTCCAGGCAACAGTGCATAAGCAGTGCAGAATAAAATTCAGATGACATAAACAGAACCCTGTGTGCACCAGGAAAAAACTGTTCTCTGCTGTCCTATTTCTGTCAAGCATTGCAGAGCTAATGGGAAGTTACTCACTTGATCTATTTGCTTCTCCCAGTGATTGATTAAAATTCCCTAGCTTTTGTAGAGGCATAAAACACATTTCATCAGTCCAGCCAGGCACCTTATGTAATTTAAGTTTGATATTTTTGAGAGTGTTTACCATGATCTAAATCACCAGAATAATTCTAAGTACTCAGCCCTGTAATGTTACCCACAACAGGCACACGTATCCTTTGCATCATTTGTTTTGCAACAAATACACATTCTGCATGGGAATCAAATAGGATCATTTGACAGGGTGCATTAGTAACAACATGACCTCATTTTGCTCTTCTATATGTTGATTTTGCTCAGAATTCAATGACAGTTACTCTAGATTTACATAACTGTAAGCAAGAAGCATTTAACCTTCCTGTAGCTCCAGACCAGAGTGCCACACTAAATATGCTAATTGAAAACTCCTACTGTTATAAATATTTTGCAAAATATCTGTGTATGATTTATGAACATCCCTGCTTCCATGCATTGCTAGTAATCTATAGTAATACTGCTTTTACAGAGCCAGATAGTAAATCCTTTATTTCTATTAGTAGGCACTCAGTCATGCATTCGGGAGTTTTCCTGTGATTAACAACTCACCAATGGAATGGGGAGATCAATATTCTCAGCCCTTCCTCAAAACACATGTAATAGAGACAGTTAAAATTTCTATAATGAAGAAGATGCTATCAGCAAGATGCTTTTTGGATGTCTCAGTGCTTTGAAATAACGCATATAGGGAAAAAAATAAAAGAAACAAGGAGTACTATTAATTTCTTTTTCTTCAGGAGTTCTTGGACTTAAACATGAGAGAAGAAAGCAGTATTCAGAGGTAAAACTGTATTTACAGGAGAGAGAAAATCCTTGAGGCAGAAGGATCATCTTTTTTGCTACAGTAACTGAAGTCTGTGCTCTTAGCCTAACATATGTGCATCCTTATTTTCATATAACCAAATAAAAAAATGCTGCATGTAAGTGAAGAAATATTATTTTGCTGTGACACTGACTGCTTATTGCTATGGTAAGTGGCAAACCTGTCTTTCTTTCAGTTCAGACTGTTGAGTATTTCACTGTTTCATCACACTGCTGTATTTCAGAGGCATATTGTCAACATCAATCCAGCTTCTATTTAAAAAAGAATGGGCGGGGGAGGGTTTAGGGTGAGAATACACAGGAAGAAGCATCTGAGTATGCAGGTTTTCTCTCTCTCTCTTTGTCTGAGTTCTCTGCTTAGGCTGCTATGTTTTCTAGGGCAGTGACTACATATTCCTTGTGCTTTTATATTCCTAGCACAATTTAATTTCCATCTTGGCTGGAGATTGTAGCCCAAATTAAAAATAAAATACTATCTCATTATATTAAAATGACAAGTTTTTCATTTGGCAGTGTTCTTTTGCTTCTTTGTTGTAATTGCTTCTAATGGTGACCAGTAAAGGGCATCCTATTAATATTGTTTAACAGAATGAAATCAGACAGTGGCAACTAGAGGAAATATTTTTGTCTTCACTTGTAAGATCTTTCCATTTAAATAAAATTTAAAATAAAAATATTTTTTCATCATCCCTAGTTCATAGTTTGTTTAAGGAGATGTTTTGTTGCCTACATGTTTTCTCTTTTAACTTCTGAAGAATGATATGTGCATGCATCACAGATGAAAGCTAGGAACACGTGTTACTATTTAGAGATTTAAAGCAACATTAATTATTTTAAAACTCAGCTATAAAAACAGAAAAGATTGCAGATACCATAATGGTCATTGGAAAATAATAAAAAGATGCTCATTCATAAATGACAGACTTACGTTAACTCATGGGATGACAGGCTTTACATAAGTTTAAGCAATTACTATTATTAGCTTGGGCCCTTTCTTAAAAATCTCCAGACACTCTTACAAATAATTTAAAAGGATTTTTTTACTTCACGGTGGGGGAGGACTGGATAAAAATTATGTTAGTAAAAACTGCTTTGTCTTGTATTTTCTTTTGTTTACAAGCCAATAGAGGAGTATATTCATAACTTATCACTGGGAGTAATTAGCTTATGTTAAAATATTGATTTTACATTAAACAAGATAAACGTTAAAATATTGACAATGGAATGTACTTCTTATTAAGACTGTCACTTTCTGAGATGAAAAGACACTGTATCCTAGACAATCTTGTCTGTAATTTCAATATGTAAATTGCTTACAATTACAACATGCAGAACTACTTAGTCAGGCATGGAGAACTTTTAGCATCCTGGTGCTAAATAAAGGTCCAGGTTAAAAAGCTTGTTTGGATTAAATAAACTAAGGGCCCAAGTTAATGTATGAATCACTTCAAATCATACTTTGTCATTTTTACAGAAAATCAATCATGAGAAAAGCATGTAGGAATTTTCATGAGGCACTACATAACCTTTCACTAGACCTTACAAACCTGTTGTCACTGTGATGATCACAACTAAAGCT
Organism: Corvus kubaryi; assembly: GCF_017639235.1. Taxonomy (NCBI): domain Eukaryota; kingdom Metazoa; phylum Chordata; class Aves; order Passeriformes; family Corvidae; genus Corvus; species Corvus kubaryi. The sequence goes on from NW_024582075.1 coordinate 14,241,818, forward strand.
CTTTTTTCTTGGCTTCTTTCTTGTTCTCTTTGGAGATGCAGAAAACAGATGCTGCTGATCTAATTAAGTGGGTTAACAAAGTTCCTCAGCTTTAAGGTAATTTTTTTATGACAAAATGGAACTATAGTTTATAAGTGTAATGAGGAAGAAAGGCATTCATCCCAGAATTTTTGGCATTTGCTTTTCCATGTGGGGAGCAACCACTCATTTTTGTAAGCAGGATTAATTTTACTGGTCTCCTTGAAATACATATTATTTGTATCTCAACTGTTATTTCAGAAAAGACTAGGCTTTACTGTGTGAGTAACAAAGAATTAGCCTTAGTTATGGAATAAGATCCTCATTTCTGTGTGACAGATACTGCTATTGATACAGCTTCTACAGGTCAATAGAATAGGCAAGTTGTCAGCTCAGAGAAGAAGGTAAAATTATAATTTGGAAACTTTGGGGCAATGAGTAGTTTTAAGTGCAGGTAGGACCCCAAATAGGCACAGATTTTCAGTACATTTGCTTGGAACTTTTTCTAAAAGGAGGCACTCCAAAAGCACAGAAAGGTTTGAAATGGCTTTCAAACCTTGAAGATACATACTATTAGGACAAATACAGAACAAGGATATCTTTCAAACAAAAAAGAGAAGAATTATTGTCTCACATATATGAACATAAAAAGGAGATGATAAAATTTTGCCCTTGAAAAATTTGCCTGAGCTTGGTCACTCATGCTTTCCAGTATCTTCAAGGGCTGAAGCAAAGTCCTCAGGAAAATATCCTTCTTCCTTCACCATGGGTGCATAATGGGTTTCACCTTCTTTATTCATGCCTGAAGCTCCTTCCCACTTTCCCTTCCTTCCTCTATGCTTGTCTACCTCAAAAGACAGGGTCTTGGTTTCCTGGGAGATATTTCCACCTAACTGAGTGAACATCAGTTAACCTTAGGGCAAAAGATTCTCCTGTTTGCAAACACATCATCAACTCTGCAGATAGTGAAATGCAAGCAAATGTCATGTGCACTGCCTGTCGCAGAGGTTGCAATAATTCAGTTGGTGTCTTTGTACCAGTGGTAGCACCTAGGCAGGACCCCTGTTTTCTTATCTGCTCAGCAAACACAGGCACTACTGGAGGGAGACTTGAAGACAATAAAGCTTTTTTTTTGGTGTATCAACTGGGTCCCTATGCTCTTTCCATTGAGTCTGGTGGAAGGCACCAGGTACAGAAAGGCCTGTGAAGGTTCACCTTTGGTTGAACCTAGGTATGTTTCTTGTAGGTTTCTGAGGAACTTATAAGCCACCAGAAGAGTTTAAAGGTATTTATAAAATCGCTTACATAAATGAAGTTAATGTCAAAAAAAATTGTTCCCTTAGCAAGCAACAGCAGAGGAGCTGCAGTAGAAATTTCAGTTAGTACTTGTCATGCCAAGTAAGCATAATCGTGGCCCTCTTCAGGTTTCTTTAGATTCTGCCCCCTCAAAAAAATTCAGCAGCATTGTACCTTAGATGCAATGCTTCTAGGTGTGGTGAAAAAGCACAAACACTTTTTCCACGCAGTTCAGCTCATGCCATCTGTCTCCCTTGAAAAGGCATCTTCTGACAAAGAGGATGGCTTTTAGACCACAGGCAGTGTAGAGAATATGATTGCCCTAGAACTAACTTAAAATGAGGTTGGGCCTGTTTGAACCCACACCCACATCCTCTTTACAGAACCAGGTACAAAAATATTGTCATTCTTAAAAAAATAAACTAAAAAAAATTACTTCTCTTGCTTCACTGTGTACCATAGATTTTATCCCTAAAATGGGACAAGAAAAAAGAAAGAAGAAAGGTATGCATCTATACAAAGCCAGAGATACTGTGACCTGAGAACATACACTTTTATAGAGAATACCATATTTCCTGCTCATTCTCATTCTCCTCCATTTCACCTCTGTGGTGCATTGTGTGCAAACGCAGCTATTCTGAAACCAAAATAACCATTAAAGAGTTATCATTCTGGGCTAGACTGAATACTTCACAAAGTATTTTTCAAAAAAGAACTTATTTTATCCTTGTGAAATACAACAGTATGGATGAAGAGCTGTAATACTGAAGCCAGTGAAAAAGCTGATTATAACAAAAGAATCTAATTTTTAATCTTAGATTCTGCTAGTTGTATATTAGCTCTTCTTCCGGCTTTGTATTGTACCAAGGCTTCACATCCTCTAATCATGGACTGAAAAAATATTTGACATTATTAAAACTATTTGACATTATTAAACTAACTACTAAACTAAAACAACTGTTTTCTGGATGATGCTTAAATACCTATCTTTATAGAAATAAAGAAATAGATCTGAAATGAAAAAGAAGTGCAAAGTTAAAAAAAAAAGTGGATTTGCACACACACATATATATAGCAAATATGAATAGTCTCTAAAGGTATAATTAGTGGAGAAGGAGACAGGAATTTTATACTAGGCAAGAAATAGGCCAATTCAGCTGAGGTTCCCTACTGCACTGACAGCTGGCTGAATTTTTATATATGTTAGATGTAGAAGTACTAGTGATTTATTGGTCTGTTTTTCTCTAGCATCTTTTGTATGACAGTGCAGGAGAAGACACTTAATAATGACCTCCAAACTGGATTTTTTGCTCCTTTATTTCTTTTGTTTGTTTGCTTGTTTGCTGATTTTTGAGAGATAAGGTGGACATTTGTATGATATTCCATTTTTGAAATTAGAGTAGTCCTAAGTTAACTTAGTCTCCATCACGAGTTAAAGGAAACATTGTTAGTTCTCTTCAAATGCAGTGAAAGCATGACTATCAAGAAGAAAAGTGTACTGGAAAATTGACATTACCTGATGATTTAAAAAGGAAATAAAAAGAGTCTGCAAATTTACTTTTTTAATTTAACAAATCATTACATACTACAAAAATATAAGAAAATATTAAATATTAGTTAGGTAATTGAATTTAATTATACCTCTCTCAAATAAGTATATACTGTCATAATATTTTCTCTCATACAATAGTTGCAACCTGCATCTCTTCATTTCAGTATCTCTTCTGTATCTACACAATGTTGTGCTGTTGTTGGTTACTGTTGTACTGTTGTTCATTTACAGTGTGATCAGATTTGTATAAAAATTTTGTATTTGCCATTGCACCTATTTTAAAATTAACTGATAGCTCAATCTGCACATGTTCAAGAACCTTTGCCATAGCTTTGGTGAAAGTGATGGTCTATTTTCAGCTAAGTTTTCAAGGTCACCCTTTATTCAGCTTAATCTAACACCTTTATTTTGTCTATTTTCTCTGAAGAACCATATTGTCTGAAAATAAAATCTTTTGTGTTGTGTAGTCTGATTGATTCCTCCAGCCCTGCCTTCATGTGCAAGTGTCTGCAGAGGTGAGGCAGGTGTTCCACTGTAATTCAGGGTTAAGCAGTTTATATTATAAAGACAGCCTGATGAGGTTGTAGTGAGTCAGAAAACCACCAAGAAAGACAAGAAGGGCTGTCACTATGATCTTATGAATAGATCACAAGCAGTCACAATGGAAAGTTAAGAGTTCTGCTCACAGGCCATAAAACTAGAACTTTCCTCCAGGGTAGGGGCTGATGCAAACTACACAAACCTTCCAGGGTGCTAACCAAAAATCTCTCTCCTGTCTTTCCCCATCTCCATGTCAGGTACAAAATTTTGCTAGAGAAATGAGTCTGTGCCACTCACTCTGACTCACTGATTAAATTTTTTGCATAGGCTCGAGAAGAAGTTCAACACTTGCTTCAGTTGGACTACACAGTTGCCGCTCTTCCTCTCTTTGTATCCCACCATTTCAAAATAACAGAATTAAATTTGTTCATTTAATCATACCATTTCTGGGCCTTTACTTATTGTTGTTTACTATACAATTAGTTCTTCATTATTTCTGCCATGTACAGATTCCATCTTGAATCAGCTTTTCTGGGCTTGGCCCAAAAGAAGGTTGAGAAATAAATAAAAAACATCTCATGATCTCATCTGCTATAACAGTTTTCTGCCATTTCACTCAGCTTCCCACACAGACCTCAGTACTGCCCTAAATGTACTAAGTCATTCCTGGGTTAGTATCTTCTCTTCTCACAGCTAAATAGCCCATTTAGCTGATTCTGTTCCTGTTCTATTTTCTCTTTGATATTCTCAGTCAGGCTGATTATGACCTTCTGGAATTTTTAAAATTATATATTGCATAAATTATTTTTTCTCTGGGATTTTCAATATTTTGTCTCTCACACAGATTTTTCTATCCATTTCCATTTTTTTCAAGTAGCACTATTTTCCTCTTCTTTCAATGACTGGTTATCATTGCAGTATATAATCACCACATACTTAGGGAAAGATACTTTTAAGCTTTATTATTTACTATGAATTTTGAACATCATTTTCACTCCTTAAAAGTCGTTGTATGGATTGAAATATAGAAATACTGTGATTGTGTAGAGTTTCCTTGCAGACTCATCACATTCATTATATACATTGATTGACTGTGGGTCAGTAGGCTATATTAGATTCTTCCTAGAAAGGACTCTGACATAAGACATTTTTGGTAGGAAATTGATTTAAGTATCAAACACCGAATTTTTATCAACAATTACAATGGTGACACCCATTATTTTTCAGGCTGTAACAACATGGTGTTCAATTTTGCATGCCATATCATACTCACACACAGTAACTGGAAGTGACAACTTGTCTTGCCTCTAAGAGATTGTTTTATATCCCAACAAGGTGAAAAATAATGGCAAAAAATCAGGCAACACAACACAAATGGATTGTATTTTCTCAGGTAGACTAAAGAGAGTAGTAGTACAACCTTGTTAATTGTAGCAATCATGTTAGTTGAAAAATGTTTGCATTTAGATAAGAACAATGCTTATAATACATGATGCTAAAAGAATCGAGTGCATTCTTCTCTACATAAAATGCAGTAAGTTTTAGTCCTCTCAAGTATATGGGAAATTATGATTTTCAGAAGAAAAAAAGCTTGAAGTAACATAAGTAAAAATATTACAGAGTGCACAGCATAAATGATGAGGAATGACACAAAACATAAGTAACAACTTGAAAAAAAAATGCTAAAACATGAATTCCTGTAACATTTCAGGATGTACAAGACAAAAAAGTTGAAAGACACCCTATTTTTCTGCATTATGCAAATAATATCTAATATTTTGACTCATATCTCAGCTTTAAGCACCCAAAGTCCATTATAAGTGTGCACAGAAGATTGCTTAATTTGTTACTAAAGCAAAGCACTTTCTGGCACAAAGACTGAGAAGAACTGCTTGCTTGAAAAAAACTAGAAAGCTTTATTACACTTTATGGTGGTAGGCAAAGTGCATTCTTTTGACAATGAGTAAAATTCAGTAAAGCTGACTTTAGAATATTCAGCAATTTACAAAATTTTACGGACCCTTTTGGCTTCAAATGTCTTGACTTCTATTTATAAATCAAGTTTATTTGCGCACCTACTGATGCATAGGAATATAAAGTGCCTTAGGGCAATCAGAAATTAATACTGTGCCTTCCTCAAGGTTTATTTGATAGTATTTGGTATGCAGACTTCCAGCTTGTATTGTCAAGTACTCTTTTTTTGAGGGCAACCTCACCTCTTCCCAGGACTGGCGGACAACCCTGCCCTGGTCCTGCTGCCCACACTATTTCTGGTACTACCCAGGATGCCACTGGCCTTCTTGGCCACCTGACCACACGTGGGCTCATGTTCAGCCGTTGTTGACCAGCACCCCTAGGTCCTCTTCCACTGGCCTTGACCCATTAATCTGACCAGTCTACATCCCTCTGTAAAACCACTAGGTGTTTAGTCAAGTGCTTTGATTAATGTACCTAATGAAGAAATCTGGTCTTGCTAATAGAAAAATTCTTGGCTTCTTTATATGAAGATTGAAGGCAGGTGCCAAGAGAATGGTACCAAACTCTTTATAGGGATGCCCAGAGACGGGATGAAGAGCAATGACCATGAAATAAAACATTAGAAGTTTCAACTCAATATGAGGAGGAACTTTTTTACATTGAGGCAGCAGAGCACTGAAACAGGCTGCCCAGGGAGGTGGTGGAGTCTTTCGTTCTGGACATATTTAAAACCCACCTGAATGCAAACTTGTGCCACCTACTCTAGGTGACCTCACCTTGGCAGGAGGGTTGGACTGGATCTCCAGAAGTCTCTTCCAACCCTAACTTTTTCAAAATTCTGTGGCTCTGTGATGATGACAACTTCTACACCTAGCACTCTGCACTACAACTTATTATGACTTTCTAAAAATATCTCTTTGGGCAATTTAAGGCAAGGCAGCTCTGCTTAATGACTGCTCAATGAGTTTGGAAGGTCTGAGATATTTGTGAAAGCATTTCTTGTAAGCTGTATGCATCTAGTTAATTGGTACAGTGCTCAGAGGAACATAATCCCGTTCTCCATGTTGCAGTACACCACATTCTAGGATGATGTCAATTTTCTAATGGTTGCCAAAGATCTAGGTGAAAATGCATTGTGTGATTCTACATGGGTGTGTGTGTGTTCATGTCACTTCTCAGGTATAAGGTGTTTGGCAAAAAGTTCAATAACACTAATATATAGAAAATTTAGATATATGGAACTCAAAATTGTCAGAGCAGCACAGACCCAGTGATACATTTCAGAAGCAACTACCTTATTTTTTGGTGATCTGGGAACTCACACTTCCAAAAACCGACCCCCAAGACATTCCCCAAACTGATATTTTTTTCACATGCTCAGATGACTATAATCTCATCAAATGACTTCTTTTCTGCAAAGTTTTTGTTTTACATTGAAGCTAGAACAAGCTTTTAAACAAAGTTTATCAAGGGCTATGAATCTAGCTGACAGCTGAGGAGCATACAGAAGCATAAAGCAAGTACTTAGACACCACAGAGGATATGTAGGTTAGTGATATTTCTGTTGTGGAAGAAAAATATGTGTCCTATAAAATATTCCATAAAAGTTCTAGCATTAAACAGAGGGCAGACAAAAAATACCATCAAATAATTATAAGGGACTTGGTGGTGCTCATGCAGCATGGATTATTAGCTTCTGGAAAAAAAAAATCAAGGAAAAAATATTTCTGGTTTATTTTTTTATTTTGTCAAAATTCATGTGCTACAGTTCACAAGCAGGAAATAAAGAGGTCATTGTAATAATGCAATCGTGTTTTGCCATTCTGCAGTTCTGGAGGCACAAGCTTTATTAAGAATCTATATTGGTCTTTTCTAGGGACTGAAAGAAAGGAGACAAATGGTTGGGGTTCAGCTTGTTTCATTTTTTTGTTTTCTTTTGATCTTCATTTAGGACATCACAGAATTCTGGTTTCCATTTTTTTTTTTTACCCCAGGAGAGCAGAAAAAAGAGGAAGAAAACAACCCACAAATATGAGAACAAGATATTTGAGAAAAACTTAGTTTCAGGCTAGAAAGATATACCTTTTTTTTTTTTTTTTTGAGGCACTAGGTATTCAGAGTTGCTTTTAGCCAAGCAAAGGGTATCTCAAATATTAAACAAGCTACAGAAGGATGTGGTAATATTGTCAGATACTAAGAAGTAAATCCTACAATGCTGCAGATTACCAATGAAATAGAGTTCACAGCCTTGTCTCCTCCATTTGTGGTGAGCAGCCCAGGAAGACTCAAATAAAATAAAATAGAGTAGTACGGCATAGAAAAAAATAATAATTAAACTTTAAAGGTTCAGAGAAAGAAGAAAATAATGTTAAGAAATTGTTTAATTGTGAAGATTTTCTTAATTTCCAGAGGTTAATCTCTGTAGTCACCATCTCAGAGAAAAGTCAATGGAAGAGTAGCAAAGCATTAGCAACTTCTTTTCTCTCCATTCCCCTTTATACTAGTGGGTTTTTTTGGCAGTGTCTTGGGCTGACTTTATGATGTGTATCCCATATCGCTGCCCTATGCCTAGAAATTAATTCTTGTGCCTTTCTATGCCTTTAAACTGAGCCTGAGAGGGGGAAGGAAAAACTGAGCAAAACTTTCTCAAAGCAGTTTGCAGCTTGTTCAAGCGACTTTTTTTTTCCCAGCTGCAGCAGGGGAGCGAGGAAGCACCCGGCTTGCTGCTTTCCAGTCAGCTTTTGGCCAGTTTCAGCTTCTTTTTCTCTGGAGAGAGACTGAGAGTTGAACTTTTTTCCTTCCCTGGAATTTTGGATTTTCTCCCTTTTCTACTGGACTGCTTAAATATCAGAACGCATTGGGAGGACTTTCCACCAGGCACAGAGGGCCTGGCCCTGGGCCAAGCCCCAGCTCTGAGGAGACCAAAGGGAGGACTCTAACACTTTCCCAGGTTTTTCCCTTCACAGTGAAATTTTATTATTTAGCATTATTTTCCTTTTCCCGTGTGTTTGTTAAATAAATAGTTTTTATCTCCTTCACTTTCCTTCAAGGAAAATTTATTTTTCCCGAACCTGGTGGGGGAGGGGTGGTTGTGCCTTCTCTCAGAGGATATATTTTTAAATTTGGCCAAACCGGCACAGGCAGGATCTGCCTTTTAACAGCCCAAAACACACTCCTCAAATATTTTCCATCTATTTTTCTCATTTTCTTACATATTGGCATTACTTTCAGGGTTACTTACAAATAAAAAGTTAGCTTGTTATGCCGATCATTTGTTTCTTATTTATACTATGATCCATTTGCTCTTTTGGAAAATGCTGAGGAGCTTTAGAAGGGTATAAAATTGCAAAAACAATGTAATTTTTATTTCCAATTACTGTATAAGTTTGCACATATGGTTCACTGCCTGTTTCTTTCAGGGTCTTCTTAGACTTGAAGGACAGGAGAAAAGACAGACCGGAATTTGCTGCTCACTATCGCATACTTTAAACTTTTCAAGAGGTCATCTCACACTGCACCACACAGGGAACTTTGATATGGTATACTGCTTCTGAACCTCAGCTAATCCATCTCCTGGTGGCAGGCTGCACACAGTTAGCATTAAAAGAGAACTTCATCTGTCAGATTCAGATAAGAATCTATACCTATTTGCTCATTTTGTGAAACTTTAAAAACGGGTATAAACAACTATTACAAGACATCCCTGTAAAGACTGATGCTATTTGTCAGTGTACTACAGGGGATACCAATTCAGACTGACCACATCATTAGGTATTATTGAACTGTTCCAGCACTTAAACAGTGGTACATCAAAATATAGTCTCAGCTGCTACACAAAGTGTAGCCATTCCTCTTTTCTCTGTACCTAGAACATCTTAATTCTGTGCTAATGCTACAGGGAGCCCTGCAGAATTTATGATGCCAGATAGTTTGAACGTTGCTGTCGAGACTCATGAAAGATCTGAATATGAAGAATGAAGATCCCTTTTCATTAAAGACAATTAAATACTTGAATACATGATAGGAAAGCATTATTCGTCACACTGATGAAGTATGTGATAAATTGTTAGCTTAGACAGTTCAAAAGAATGAAAAAGCTGAGATGTGATACCATGCTTAGAGAGATCAAAGATCTTCTGCAGTGGTAACAGCTCCCATCTTTAGTGACCAGAAAGCATATTCACTAAAAATGGTGAGCTTTGTAGTCTCAGCATATTCCTCAGAAGTTCCCCAAACTGCTAAAAATGTAGTGTAAATGGATTTTGATAGGAAATTCTATCTCTTTGGAGGTAAAACTCAGAAGAACTCAGCATCAAATTTGCATTATCCCTGATTCATTCCTAAACTCCAAATCTGATTTGTTTTCTAAATCCTTGATCTTCATCCTGCCTGTGGTATTGTAACAAAATAAGAAGAAAATGCTCTATATCAAACAGTAATATTTATTTGGCAGGAATCTGCATTCTGAAAGTTCAAAACACCCTTCTCAATTATTTTCCATCTATTTTTCTCATTTTCTGACATATTGGCATTGCTTTCAGTGTTCCCTAAAGTGAAACATTAACTTGATATATCTATCATCTGTTTCTTATTTATACTATGATCCATTCAATCTGGAAAAATGCTCTGTATCAGAGGACTTTCATGCCTGCTTCCTTTGATATGCAGGAGATTACATCAATTTATTTCTTCATATTATATTTAATAAAATATTGTACATGAAATGTCAAATAATTGTGAATATATATATGAGAAATAAGTTTCATACAAGATTGATCATTGTTCTCTTATTTTCTAGAAAACTTCTGATCCTTTATATATTCAAGTATATCTTATTTTTTTTAATACCTGTTCTAAATGCCAGGTTTAAAGTATCTCAAAACTTAAATTTTAAATATCTTCTTAACTAGAGTATTCTACACTTTTGATCTGTGGGCCGGGACTGATTAGTGGTAAAGGACTTCCTGTAACTCACAGTTTTCCATCTCTTTCTTCAATATAGCTGCCTTTTCTGTGTGAACTAAAGGAAAACTGTTTCTGCACACAGTTTTAGGTGCTGTATTACTGATCAGGACAGTCTGTATTTGGGCAAGACATTTGTTTTACTTATTTTGGACTGTAGGAGGCCTACTATTTGGAATTACATAAAGACTGTCAGAATCCAAACCCATCTTATGAACTGATATTAGGGTGGAGGAACGGGCTCTTGGATTCTGCTGTTTACAAATTAGTCTGGTTTTAGTGGAAAAAGAAATTTTATAAGCAAGTTTTTAGGTAAAAACTGATTCCTCATTAAGAGCATTCTGAAAAAGATAAAATACAATTTTACTTTTGTTAAAGCTCTACAGACTCTAAAGTCTAAAGAGTGCATATAAATCAAAGCATTATTTTGCATATTTGAGGAATATGCCTAATACCATTTACATATTTTGCTCTTTTTTTTTTTTTTTCCAATTAAGGCATTCTTTTCATGTTTTTCTCTGAGAATCTTACCACAGCAGAGTGTGTATATTAAAATTATGCAATCTTTCATCTTCATGAGAACTTAGTAGTTTTGAAAATATACTTTTGAAACATTTACTAACAGCATTTGTGTGGTCATTCCCTCCATTATATGCTAGGAAACAAGAAAATTTCTTAGCTAATGAAGCTGTCTTAACATCTTTGCTAAGATGATGCTGGAATTGTAGCTGCTAGGAGAAGGTCATTGACAAGCATGTAATGTAACATTATAAATAATCGAGAAAGTTATCAAGGGGAAGAAAAAAGTAATGCATTTGAAACTTCTAAGATCTACCATTCATGAAAATTGTAAAGCATATAGCAGAAATGGAGGAAAAATTTTCACAAAGCACAGTAAGTTTTGTAATCCCATGCATATGCAAGAATATTGCTTTAGATGGGTGTACTATATAGAAGAGGCACTCTGACACTGCAGAACAAGGTACACAAAGAGTAGTAGGATGGCCTTATTACCTAAAAATACTAGCACTGCTAAGTGTCAGACCACGACATGATAGAATATGTAGACTACTTATTTCTAGGAAATAATAGTGGAGGAAAATATTCGAGTCCACTCTTCACCCCAAAGCAACACTTAGCTGAATACTGTTTGCAATGTTTTGCATGCATTAGATATTACCCTACAAGAATTCAATAATTCTTTGTGCTAGCCTTTTTGGTAGTAGGGTCAACATTTTCTCTAGTTAATGATTGTGTTTGGATGTCTTTTATTATGTGTCGAAACTCTGAAGTCAGCGTGTACTTAGGATTACTTTGAGCTTTTTCATGCTAGCAAGGCCTTGTAACATTGAATCTAGCCTTAGAAAGTTTACAGCTCCTCATGCAGGAACTTAGTGACTTAATCTGCTGGTCAGAAATTTACAAGACAGCTGGAGAAGTTATGACCTCTTGATGACATAATGAGATCTATCCTTACTTCTCTGTGTTTCTGCCTTCCAGATTTGCACTTTTTTTGAATTTTTGCCTTTTTTTTACTATTTTTTCTCTTTTGTGTTGGAGCTACTGTTTGTCACTGACTCAACGGTTCCAGTCCTTTTTTTCTTTTCTGGTCTTTCATAGTCTACTCATGCAAAGCACAACAATTTTTTCTTAAAGTAAATCTGGCTGTGGTCTGCAAAACTAACTTTTAGGCCTTGTCACCTGAACACTTGGCTCTCAGGAAAATAAAAACTGGGAAATCAATGAGTATGAATTGACCCTACAGATCCTCATCTCCAGCCCTTAGATAGCTCCTTTTGCTCTCACCCTGTAATACTTGGTTGGACCACATTTCTGCCAACAAAATCTCCTGCTTCATACTTAATCTGCTCCGTATAGTATTTCCAGGTAAGAATTGATGAAGTTGTTCCATTGATTATTGAATTGCATAGTAACACTACCTTGCTTCGGCTCATTGTACATATGAAGCTTATGGCTCATGTCCAGGAGAAAAATCAGGTAGTGTATGTCATCAGTTTCACTACTGCAGACACACTCTTTTCTTTGCAGTTTGCTGCTTATGCCAAAGACATCTCAGTGTTAGGATATTTAATTATATGTTTAGGTCCTTCTACTGCCAACTCAGCTGGCCTTTGCATTGCCTAGGATTTGGTTCATAAACAGTGATAATGAGAACTTCTGTCCTCTTTCCTTCTGATTTTAAATAATTCGCATGCATATTTTTTTTACCCTTCCTTGAATTTCATGCTGGCATTATGCCTAGTAGTTCTAAAGAGTCTGTATACTGATGTTTATCACAGGACACCACTGAGATCACAAAACAGAATGGATTGAATATCATCACCGATTAATTTCAGAAAAAAGAAGATAGTCACAAGCAGCACTTCAAGCAGAGTCACAGAGTATTTTCTGCTGCTAATTTTGATGTTAACACCTACGGAAGCATATAGTTCTGCTTTTATAACCATTAATTATGTGCTGAAAATTTTTAGAGAATCTTATTTTTTTCCCAAATTCTTTCCTTGATTTGATTAAAGCATCATTTTGTAGCAAATATAATAAAACAATTTTAAGGAGCATACTCTATTCTCTAACTGGCCAACCCTCCCCCCACCCTGAAAAAATCAAATAAACCAAACCAAAAAACTGAAAAAAAATCATGGACTAAAACAGTTGGTTGTTCTGAAAACAAATGTGTTGATTTATTTTGTTCTTCTTTTTAGCATGAGATGTGTGGTGTGCTATTTCTAAATAAATGGTGCCATAAGAAAAGCATATGTTGTTCTATATCATGCACTGCAGGTGCTGCAGTAGAGGGTTGCATAATGTGCCACCTGAAACTCAGAGAAGCAATTTTCTTTAAAACGCCAGATTGTGGAGGCCTAGCTCATGCTGATATGCACCTACTGACGCAAGCAGTTCCATTAAAGCCCCTCCTTTCAAGTAAGTGCTAACTTACATCACTAAGTTTTATAGGCCATCTCTGAGCTTCCAGTGTATTTTGGCAATAAAAGTCACATACTGACTCATATATTTTTAGATTCTCTATCCATATAAACTATGTAGAATATGGAAGGTATTTGCAAGAATTTAGGATTTAAAATGTTTCACATTACAATATTTATTAGATTAAATCTTATAAGCGTGAAATCCAAAAGACCTCTGCTGTAAGCATAGCCGTTACTTATACTAACAGTGAACCTTATTGATATATAGGTCACATACATTTTTAGGTAGATGACAGGACACAGGACTTACATATATTTGCCATATATCAAGGAAAGCAGTTTTAGGCAGATGGTAACTAAGTATCTAATGGGGAAGGTAGGTAGGAAACTCATGGTGGATTTCTGGCCCAGCCATGTAATTCGAGTTTGTATTATAAAATACAATACTTCTTTATTTATAGAACGTGGAATTCTGCTGCGCTGCCTGTGATAAACTGTTTTAATCTGTACTGAAATGACTTCTGTTTGGCTGTTCCCAAGCCTGCTGCTTTCGGAATCTGAGTTCCTTGTGATAGAGACCATTGCAAATTTATTTGGCATAACATGAATTTTCTGCCTATACAATAAAAAGGACATTCTAACAATACTGTTGTGGTACTAGGTTTTCCAAATCTTCTCACACCAGCTATGTAGACAATTGTGGAGGAAACTAGACCTGATTTAGACAGAATTGGTAAGTTAGTCCTCAATTGCCTAGATTGAAAACAGTTGCGGTGGTTTAATACCAGCTGGAAATTAAACTCCCACTGCTCCCCTTCCCCTCCTCCTTCCAGTAAGAGAGGGACAAATGCAGAGACTATGAGTTGTGATAGCAATTTAATGAAAGCAAAAAGCAGTGGAATAAGAAATTCACAGTAAGAGCAGCAATACTACAACAAAAGTATACCAAGAGAGAAGGTGCTTTACCACAAAAAAGGTGTTCACCTGCTTTTACACCACAGAAAAGGTGTTCACCACCTTTACTTAGTTCTGCATGCCTGCTGCGACAAAGACAGGATGGCAACCATTCCTGCGCTACCAGCTCCATGTGGTTTCCCCAGACAATGATTAGATGGAGGCTATTCCTGCACTTGACACTGTGTGGCTGCTGGAACAAAGGCATGATGGCGGCAAAAGGGGGTTCCTGCAGCTAGCGATTCCCATCCCTGAGCCCCAGACAATGCAAAACAATGATGGACAAACCCCCAAGAACTCCATCATCCACATCGCACTGCCCACTTTTCTGAGCAGCTGTGCTCAGTTGTGGTTATCAGTATTTGTTTCAGCTTGTCCCTTTGCGCCTTAGTCTACCCCTATTTCACTCCCCACTGCTGTTCCTGGTCCTCCACTTCTTTTCCCCCTCAGGTGCTTCAACTCCACTGGCTGTAGGGCACACACTCCACTGGGCTCGGACAGACCACCAGTGTTTTTTGTTATCTTAGAGTGGGGCATGCACTCCAATGGGCTCATCAGGTTTGCCACTTCTCAGAGCAGCAACTCAGGCTTGCTGCGTCTTGCCTTCAGCCCCACCTCTTGCAAGCACAGCTTGAAGGACCAGGAAGGGGACCAGCAGTGGCGGCAGAAGACTGGGTCTGCGAAGGCTGATCCTCACAACTTTCCATTCGAGAGACGAAGGAAAATGATGGACTTCTTGGGATGCACTTGCCCTTTCTTCCTGAAACCATGACCCCCATCATTAATGTGGGTGGTATGGAGTAATAACCTAGCCACAGCATGATGCTAATCTCCACCCCTCCCTGAAATCAGGACAACCACAGTTCTGGAAGCTGTTTTCAAAATAAGAGGAATGTGCAATGTCAGCATGGAGGCATAATGATTGTAATCTCAAATGAGGCAAACAGACTAAGGTCCAGTTGCTAAAGCTGTGAGTAATGTAAACATTACTGAGGAAATGAAGAAAAACTTGTCTAGGTTTTTCTCATTGTATTTCTAATGAAAGACCACTCAGCATATGATCATCAAATCCAAATGTCCAAATGCAATGCAGACCTGACATTTTATACGTTGCCTTATGTAACATAATATTGCTTCTTGGATGATAATTGAAGGTTTGATGTACACAGCTAGATTTTGACAAGGGTTGTACAAAGATAATTTTTTTCTTTGTCACATAAGGACTGAGTTACATGGTATAGGGTAAAATGTTTACAGAAAGACCTTATGCACATGCATACATATTTATCGATATAAAACACACAACATCTGTGTAGTATGTGCACTGTATGCATATGTTATATATATATATATATTTATATATATACATATATATATACACACATAGTTGCACATATGCAAGCTGGTATATTGCTGTTAAAGGAACTTCCCTGTCCAGAGATTCAGGAATCACACTGCCAGTCACTCTCACACCACCTGAGCTGGGACCGAGGCGCACATGCACCCCACTTACAGAGTCAGACCATGTTTTCCCTACTCGATTAACCTTAGGTTTCCCATAGCAGACTCTCAGATGTCTAGATCTTATGATGCAATAACTAAACATGAAAACAACAAAACAGCAGCTTAAGCTGAGTGCCTTGAAGGAGGGATCCCAAACAAAGGATCCCCTGGGATATATACACTGACATTCTAAGCACAGGAAAGTCTGGAGTCATCGGCTCCTGCTCTGTCTCTGAGTGTCCAGTCCCCTGGCCAGCCTCAGGTCCCTGGGTCCTTTTATATGCAAAGGATTGGCAGTTCATGGCCTCTTGCCCCAGACTCAGACTCCTGCTTAGGCTCCTGCCCCACAGAACTCACCCTGCAGTTCACACTGCAGCTTGCACACTGAGCGACCTGCACTGAATGTATTCCTCAAAAGTACACATGTATTTATAAATATATATACATGCATACAATATAAGTATTCAATACAAGTATATACACATACATTAGATATAGAATCTAAATCACCTAGGTGAACCCTGAGTGAAAGTTGGGTGTGACCACAAGAAAACAGGCTAAAATCCATTAACTGCATGCTTGTTGCAATATTTTGTTGGTGGGTGACATGATGAAAATAGAAACATCCTATTCTAATCTTCTATTCTTCATCTAATTGTTTTCCTACAAAATAAATTAAGGGTGCCATCATCAATATCATTCTTGGTACTGCATTTACTTCCCAGCAGATGAGTGATTATTTCACTACTTTTCACAGAATCGCATAATTAGGTTAGAAAGGCCTTTGATCATTGAGTCCAACCTTTGACTGATCGCCACCTTTTCAACTTGACCACAGCAGTAAGTGCCACATCCTGTTGTTTCTTGATTACTTCCAGGAATGGTGACTCCACCACCTTTCTGAGCAGTCCATTCCAATGTTTAACAACTTATTCTGTTGAGAAATTCCTCCTGATGTCCAGCTTGAACCTACCATGGAATAGCTGGAGGTTATATCCTCTTGTCTTGTTGCTAGTTGCCTGGGAGAAGAGACTGACGCTCACCTGGGTACAGCTTCTTTTAAGGGAGTTGCAGAGAGTAATAAGGTGCCCTCTGAGACTTCTTTCCTCCATGATAAAATACCCCAGCTCCCTCAGCCACTCCTCACAGGACTCTAATCCCCTTATCCAGATCATCAATAAAGATATGAAACAGGACTGGCCCCAACACAGATCCCTGGGGGACCCCACCAGTGACCAGCCACCAACTGGATGCAGCATCATTCACCACCACTCTCTGGGCCCGGCCATCCAGCCAGTTCTTAACCCAGCAAAGGGTGCTCCTGTCCAAGCCATGGGCTGCCAGCTTTGCCAGGAGAGTGCTGTGGGAGATGGTGTCAAAGGCTTTGCTGAAGTCCAGGTAGACACAGCCTTCCCCTCATCCACCTGGTGGATCATCGGGTCATAAAAGGAGATCACGTAAGGTTGGACCTGCCTTTCCTAAACCCATTCTGGCTGGGTCTGATCACTTGGTTGTCCTGTATGTTCCATGTTGTCACTCTCAAGATGATCTTCTACATAATCTTGCCAGGCACTGAGATCAGGCTGACAGGAATGTAGTTCCCTGGATTCTCCTTCTGGCCCTTCTTGTCGATAGGGACAAAATCAGCCAGTTGTCTGGAACTTTACTGTTTAGCCAGGACTGATAATACATCACGGAGAGGGGCTTAGCAATCTCTTCCACCAGCTCCCCCTGTGCCCTCAGATGAATCCCATCTGCTCCCAAAGATTTGTAACTGTCTAAGTGGCACAGCAGGTCACTAACTACTTCCTCATGGATTTTGTGAGGTCTGTTTTGCTCCCTGTCCTTGTTTACCAGCTCAGGAGGCCAGTTGCCCTGAAGATAAACGATCTTTTTATATTAAAGACTGAGGAAAAGAAGTCATTAAGTACATCAGCCTTTTCTGCCTCTCTGCTGGCAATGTTCTCCACAGTGTCCAATAAAGAATGGAGGTTTTCCTTGGCCCTCCTTTTGATATTCATGCATTTATAAAAACATTTTTATTGTCTTTTACAGCAGTGGTCATATTGAGTTCTAGCTGACATTTCACTTTTCTAATCTTTCTACATGGCCTAACAACATCCTTGTACTCTTCCTGAGTTTTCTGTTTCTCTTTCCAAAGTCATACACCCTCTTTTTTTCCCTGAGTTCCTGTGAAAGCTCCCTGTTCAGTCAAGCTGGTCTTATTCCGTACTTGCTCATCTTTTGGTACATGGGAATGTTCTGCTCCTCTGCCTTCACAATTTCTTTTTTAAATATGTCTGGTGTTCCTGGACCCTTTTGTTAAGGACTGTTTCCCAAGAGACTCTGTGAACCAGTGTCCTGAATATGCCAGAGGCTGCTCTCCAGAAGTCCAATGTAGACCTTTTTTTGACCACCTTCCTTATTTTACCAAGAATTTAAACTATCATTTCACGGTTGCTGTGCCCAAGGCAGTCTCCTACCACCACATCCCCCACCAGCCTTTCTCTGTTTGTAAACTGCAGGTCTAGCAGGGCCTCACTCCTGATAGTGAGTGTCAAGAAGTTATTTTCTGCACAATCCAGGAACTTCCTAGACTGCCTCCTCTCTGCTGTGTTGTGTTTCCAGCAGATGTCAATCACGGTAAAGTCTCCCACAAGAACAAGGGTTGATGGTGATGAAGCACCAGCCAACTGCTTACAGAATAGTCCATCCAGCTCTTCACCCTGGTTGGGCAGTCTATAACAGACTGCCACCAGGATATCTGCCTTGTTAGCCTTCCCTCTGTCTCTTACCCATAGTCTCTCAACCTTATCATCACTAGCCTTGAGCTCTATACAGTCAGAACCCTCCCTAGTGTGCAGAGCCACCCCACCTCTTTTTCTTCCCCTGCCACTTCTGAAGATGTAGCCATCTACTGCGGCACCGCAGTCATGAGAGTCATCCCACCACATTTCCATGATGGTGACTACATCATGGCTTTCCTGCAGTACAGTGGCCTCCAGCTCCTCCTATTCATTACCCACGCATTGGTGTAGATGCACTTCAGCTGGGCCTTATCTTACTACTTGATACATTTTGTGGGAACTTTTCCATCTAAAGGATATTTCAGGTGATGCGATAACTTGATATCTAGTGATACCACATATACTGCTCCCTACAGACTGTTTGAATGTTTGTGATACCACTTTTTATTCCTCCACTTTCTACTAACAGCATTATGACAGTTCAAGCGAGGAGACAGTGCTGTTGTTCCAGTGAATGTTTTCACAGAGGAAGTGCATTTAAGAGTACGTCATTTCCTCTATTTCTATAATTCTATTCATTCTTCACCTAAAAGAGTATTTTTAAAAAATTCACCATTTTTAAAAATGAAGATTGGGAGTCCCTTGGAACTCTTTTTAGTGATTTTGTTTTTCCCCACTGTATTATAAAATCAAATAACCTGTGACACTCTTGAAAGAAGGGTTCTGCTGTAAGGTGAATGTAGCACTGTTTTATGTATGTGTCAGAGTATTCTGTGGATCCTTACTCTCTGAGTGTCAGGAGTGTGTGACTCTTTCCATCTGCAACATACAGTCAAATCCCATTTTTATGAATTTTATAGCCTTTGAAAGAGTTCAAGGCGTACCCTTACTTTGTCCTAACATGACATTAGGATATGACAATCTCATTTGCACCTGCATATGAAGTTCTTAAGTGCAACTGCATTTTCTGCCTAATATACAGCCACAGCGGCACTTGTGGAACTGGACATACTGTGACGCTTGTGGTAATCAAGGCCACCTAAAATCTGACGTAACCGTTGTTGAAAATAAATCTATCATAAAATTATTTATCTGCTGTAAACAAATGTAAATTCAAAACATTGGTCGGTCACATCACTTTTATGTAAATCCCAGATGTAACAGTCTACCAATAGAGTCTGCATGCCTGTGGTTTTTGTTAGGGCTTGCCAAATCTGGCAGATGGCTGGTGGTGAGTCTGAGCACATACTTCCAGTAAGCACATACAAAAACACACGTATACAATACATATGATCAACACCTACACTGATCAGCACTGACAGAAGCCACAGCACTCTTGCAGGCGCACAAAAATAGCACTTATGGCCTCATGCTATTTCCTCTCTGGTTAAGATGAAGCCTGTTTAGTGGGAATACATATCTGCACATAAAAATGCAAGGTGGATCCCTCCAACAGCAGGGCTCAGACACAGTCTGTCCTGTAACCTCCCCTGGATTCCAGTTCCCCCAGATGCTGCTTCCTGGACATGCGAAGACCAAGGACACAGATGCACCCCTGCCATTGGAATTGAGTTCCTTGAACAGACACACACGCAAGTGTGAACCTCTTGGCATCTGTGCTTAGACATGAGGTCTGTCAGGGGACTTGCCCTGGCTCCTCCTGTCTCTCACACCCTTGCATGCATCCACACAGGCCAACACACTCATCAGCAAGTCTCTCAGTTGACCTGCACCTCCACAGTTCCTCTAGTGCTAGGCTTGGAACCCTACTCCCTTCAGGAGCCAAGCCCTGCAGATGCTTCATGTTTGGAGGTATCCACAGCCCTATCCTGGGGTACTCGCTCTCTTCCCGTCAAGTCAGGCCTCACATTTTCTTGTGGTCACAGACTGGCACATGAAGTTGTGATGGCTCCAGGGCTTCCACCACGGACACATGGACTCTGACCTACAGTCCCCTCCTGCAGCCACATGAGACAGAATTCCTTGCCCAGGAAATAGAAGAGGAGATCACAGAGAAGATAGGGTTGGATCACATGGCACAAGTGCTGGGCATGACACCATGAACACACTGGCCACGTTCTGCTCATACCTTTCTGGCCCTTTGGATCACCTTTTAAACCTGTTTTCCTATGCTTTCTCTGCATCAGACCACGCTGATCCCCAAGTCTCCTTCCTCTGGTTCTCCCAGTGCACATCCCACAGTACGCCTTGTGCTTCTGCACCCCGTGAACTACCCCCCACACAGAGGTAGTGATGTTTCAGTTTGTGGGAAAATCTGGAGAGTCCCCCAGCCTCACAGTGCTGGATGTAACCTGGCCCAGGGGCTGATGCTCCCTGGGACTTCCTGGAGAGGTGTCTAGTGTGCCCTGGAGGTGCTGTCCTGAGTACCAACACACCCTACTCACAACCCATGGTGTCTCTGGGGTCCCTTAAGGGTGGAGGTTGTATTATATGGGTTTCCTGATTGTTTTTTTTTTTTTTTTATGCTCCTCTTTTCTCATGGATACATGCTGTTTTATCACAGAACCTTGATAGTTCTGCCAGGATAAACCATACATTTTTACAGAATCTCAGATGAGTCTGAGTTGGGAGGGACCCAGAAGGATCATATTGTGTCCCTGTGCAATAACATTTAATTTAAATGCAAAGTGCTTTGTAGTTCCCACATCAAAATTATATTTGAAGATAGAATACTGGGAGTTTTACAATATGTCTACATTGCATATGGCTTCACTTGGAATAACGGAGTATGTCATCTACACTGTAAAAATGTTTTAGAATCATTATGCTGCACCGAAATTAAGTCTAGCTTTGACTATCTAGGAGTGTAATGGTCTGACTTCCAAATTTTTTAATCTTTAAAAAATCTACTGCAATTAGAATATGCTCATATAATACTGAAAAGCAGGTTATGGTTTGAGGTACATGGAAGTCAACATACAAAAGCGCCTCATCTAAGATTAATCACCATTGTTCTGTTGCATTACGGCAGCTATAAAGCTTCTCTGTTACCACAGTATTCTTCTTCAACCCTCGCAAACTACAATAAAATTAAATTTAGTTAATTCAAATGCTCTTTGCTTCAAATATTTCTTGGTAGGTGGCTGTGATTTATTGACTTCTCTGCAAAAGTCAGAAGCCCACATTAGTTCCTTGAAGACACCAAGAGCTCATCAGTTGCTGTGAGTCATTCTATCCTGTCAGCAGCTTAAGCTTCTTCCTGACTCTCCTGAGTGGCAGCTCCTAGCCCCATGCTGGCAAGAGTGAGAGAAGAGTTTTGCATATTTTGAGAAGAGTGTTGCATATTTCTTCTAAGCTTATTTATGCTTATGCATAAGTTATCGTTTTTTCCCCCCCAAGAACCCCACCACACATTTGCACATGCACATTCCCCACAGTCTTCTCACTTTCCTCCAACACTTATTGAAGAAACAGACTTGCAGTGCTGTGGAGGACTGAGTGAAACATCAAAAATCTGATTTTGAGAAACCTGCTTTCACCTTGTGTTTATTGGTATGTTTCTGTGATTGAAGAAAACAGAATCAAACCCTACCAATATTTTGAGATTTTTGTTTAAAAGACCTGGGACTTTCACATCATTTATGCTTGTTGGAATTTAAGGAGCAATTGGCATAACATACTTAAACATTCTGACACTGGACGTTCTGCTTAAGGGATAGTTAACAGCTACATAAGATGAATAGGGACTAGTTGGAAAGAAATACTCTTGCTGACCTAACTTATCAATAGATCAGTGTTGGGACCCTCCCCCTCTGCCATGTGGTCCTGGGAGAGGGGCCCTGGGGGGGAGACACGGGGTTTCCCAGCCCCTGCTCAGCCTCGTTCCCATTGGTTGTTTTGTGTTCCCTTGCGCGGGCAAGGACCCTCGGGTCCCGTGATTGAGCAGTTCCTGGGCAGATCCCGGCCATGCGGCTGGGGAAATAAACATCTCTGAAACATCTACCAAGAATCTGTCCATACATATTTCTTTTCCACAGGCCTCGTTGTCTGATACATCGTGTTGCAGTATCTGCACAGTAACAGATCAGATCATTGCCTGGCCGTGGTATATGATGGATAGATCCAAAGGATAGTAGTTTGCTCCCAGAAAAGCAGTTAACTTTTATTCCTTGTGTGACAAGGAATAAAGATTTACAAAGATGACGATTAAAATTAATCCTTGTAAACAATCAATCTGGACCCAGTTAGGCATCAAATCTACAAGACCTAAAATATATTATTTCAGGAGTATTATTCCATCTTTTTAATTTACAATAATTTAGAAGTAGTTAATGGTGCATGTTCTGTTTAAGTAGAAGTTAAACATTTATCATGACACAACAGATTTGATAAAAACAGCAGTAACCAACAAATGATTATACCTTCAGCTGGTTCTCTGAATGCCCATTATGTTTAAAAGCTGATTTAACATAAGCATCCATTTTGCACACAGGCATTTTAGTTTCCTATATTAACAGTGCTTTAAGTCCAATCATGCCCTGTTTTCTTCAACATAGTGTGCAAAGTACAAGGTGGAACCACTATTATATTTACACGTTTCTGAGGAAATTTTTTTATAATGTTTGTATGTAGACTCATATATGTACATATATACTCATGAATATAAAAACAGAAGTTGCTT
The DNA here is from genome assembly GCF_017639235.1 of Corvus kubaryi. Taxonomy (NCBI): domain Eukaryota; kingdom Metazoa; phylum Chordata; class Aves; order Passeriformes; family Corvidae; genus Corvus; species Corvus kubaryi. The sequence continues at coordinate 14,264,957 of NW_024582075.1, forward strand.
CTGCAGCTAAAAGTGTTTGTGGCTGGTATAGACCAATTCCTGTTTCCTCAAGTGGAGGAAAGGCCTGAAAGTAACGTATCTGAGCTAGAAATTTTTACATGTGCTGTACTTTAGCACCAAAGCTCTAAACAGTATATCTACACTTATGCCAATGCATAAAATGCTGTGAAAAAATGGTGTCAATTCCCAGTAAATGCTGTGAATGTCACTCAGGTATAGTTAAGAATTTGTGCTAAAATCTTGTCTTAATAACATTTTGCATTAGGCATTTAAAATTCACCCTCTTATGACATCAAAGGCCATTCATTAAGACACATTCTTGGCTGAAGTTTTATTATATTTGAAGATTTCATGCCTTCAGAAAAATACAAGACATATCCATTGGTTCCACTTCATAGTGACGCTGGAAATCATCTAATGAGAATTTTAGTATGTGTGTCCTACATATGCCTTCTCTTATTTGTATTGCTTGTGTGGAAATATATTTTCAGCTGATACTCTCTCAATGTCTGTACATAAAACCTTTTCTTTTCTTTTACTTGAATTAGGATGCTTCAGTTTGTTAACTTTTCTAGGCTTAATGTACTCTGTGTGACAATGCAGTGTTTATGAAAAGTGAGGTGTTGCATCTAACTGAGGTGTTCAGTTTATCTTGTCCATAAATTGCATCTTCAGCTTTCTCACCAAAGTGACCCTGAGCTATAACTTGTTTAGCCTACGCCATTGCTATGCCAGACATTTTGGTATTTGACATAGGAAATGACGTGGGGACTGTCAAAGAATATTATATGGGGATAACTGTAACATTTTTTTGTGTAAGAAAAGTTAATCTTCTGAAAAATTGAGCAGCTGATAGGAAAATAAGAAGAAAATATACAAATGCTGTAGTCTATTTATTTTCATAAAATTTTTGCGGATACAGCTTTCCCTAGTAATCTACTCTCTCCATTTATCAAAATAATATTTTTTCCATTTTATTTGTGTATAAGTAATATGAATACCCCAGGGAAGGTAGAGAGGACTCCAGAAAACAGGCAGCTCCTAAGAAGAATACAGGAATGTTTTTACATTATCTGTGTCAGAGCCTTGTTTACACCACCAACCCCTACAAAGTCCTCCAAACCCTGAGGGTGACTACCTAAACTTAAGGTCACCTCTGATACAGTGAAGCTTGTTAATTTTGGATGAGGCTTCTGTCAGAACAGTGAAGTTGAGAGAGCTGCATGATAAGCCTTTCCTGGGACCTGAGAGTTGCTTTGAGGCCCATATCTTGCCTGGTGTCTGTGCCCCAGCCATCAGCCAGCCAATGTCTGCCTGTGCGCCAGACACACTTATTCAGACCTTGGACCTCTCTGATGGCTGCAGTCTGGTCTGGCCCTACTTGCTGTGTGGTGGGGCAGCCTTTTACAGGCCTCTGTGTTGAGGCAGAGGGGCTGAGGCTTTGCTCCCATTTCCAGTGCAGCATTCAAAGAAGAAGTTGTGGCTGAAAATCCTTTGTCTGGATGAAAAAAAGTTAGAAAAACACTGCTTAGAGAGAAGAATTTTGAATGGGTATATACTGGAAACCATCTCAAAGATATAGGTGTTGTTACAGACAAATGTCAATGATTAAAAAAAAATAATTCTTTGTTCTCTCTGGCATTGATTGATATTGTTTTCTAACATGAGACAACAACTGAACACCCATATTTGAAACAATTAATGCCCCAGTTGTTCCTCAGGGTGTGATTTGTCTTCCTATCTGTCCTGTCTTCCAATCTGTGACCTGTGTTGCTTATGTATCACTTACAACCCCCTGTCTGTCAAAACAAACTGGCTTAGCCTAAAAATTTGAAATAGTCGATCTTCCCTGATGAAGTCCATTTTGATGGAAACGGCACAACAAACACTCAGGCAAACAGCTGAACTGGCTCATCAGAGGCTGTTAAAGTATTTTGTCTCTAAAATGAAATGCTTTAACAGAGTTAGGATTTTACCCAAGTGGCCAATGCAAATTTGATAGGGAAATCCAGTGGAGAAAGAAAGTACAGGAAGTGAATAGGCATACGTAAGGAGAGGGAACAGAGAAATTTGTATGCTATAAATAATGAGCTGGAAAAAATGTGAGTGCATTCAGGAACCACATTCAATAAATATTATAGTTTTACAGTGCTATAATCATCTTCTCTTGAAAACACAAAAAAATCTTGATGGGCTGTGACTACTCAAGGATATAGGAAAGAGATACTGAAATTTAAAAGAAGAGATTTTAAGTCTGTGAGAAAATACTCTTTAAAAAAGGCTGAAAGTCAAAGCAGAAAGTCTTCGACATAGCATATATAACCTGCAGGCTATTCCTCGACACCTTTCTCAAGAAATGTGCATACTAGTGAGAAGAATATCTTGAAATAAAATAGTGATATTAAAGCTTCCATGACTTGAGGAAAGACAGCAAATGTATTGCTAGACAGAAAACCCCCTACCACTTGAGAACTGTTATTTTCTTGAACAAACTGGAAGGTAAATGATACAAATTAACACTCAAATATTATAATAAAATACATTAAAAAGAATAATCTGAATTTCGAGATTAATCATTGAAATAAAATTAGTTTCAGAAATGTTATGTGTTGATGAATTTTTAAATTATCTATGTTGTTATAAAATGAATTTGTCATTTTCTTCTCTGCCACCCTTCTGCCTCAACATCTTTTTTTTTTTCTTAAAAAAGACTGGAAATATTCACACATGATAGAATACTTATTTGAAGTTAGAGATAAATTTTTATAGAAATTCAAATTTTCACATTTTCAATTTTTGAAATGACTATACAAAAGTAATGCTGTCATCTTTTAAGTCAAAACTGCAGTCTAGCTTTACTACCTCTATGAAATAGTGATTGACACTATGAAGACTTGGCACTATGAAGACTTTGCTATGATAGGTAAATTGATATCAGAAAAGAAATAAAAGAGTTAGTTAAATCAGAGTATGAACATTGAAAAAATTATCATAAGATACAGTTGTATTTCTACACTTGAATTTTATTTGCAAAAGAAATGAAAGCACCCTGATGAAATCCACAAGTTTCTATTATGTTCCTTCTGTCTTTAGTAGAAATCAATTAAGCACAGAAGCTGAATACACTTTCACAGAGAGAAACATGGTGAGATAATACTTCGGAGAAAGACTCTTCAGTAGTGAACTCCTCTTGCCATGTGAGACTTTTATTAGACATATATAGGATTAAATGCTTTTAAAAACTGCTTATATTGCAAAACAGTCATGAAATCTTCATCTTTCTCTCTACCAACAGCAATATCACAGAAGAAAATGCTTTCTGTGAAACAAGAAAAACTGTAATACTATGTTTTGTGGAAGTATGTTAAGTGGAAGAATATTTTACTATGATTCACAAAACTAAAAGGCCTTGATATCTCCTAAAGTTCAAAATCTAGAAATTTGATACCCGCAACTGAAAGCAGTACCTCTTTCTAGTCAGAGCAGAGTGATACAATTCTAAGTGTAGAGTAACAGAGTCTGAGGAAGTAATTTATCTTTGTCAGATACCGACATCAGGATTAAATGAATTGCAGTCCTGAAGTGCCTGTTTCTCTTTATTGCCAATAAATAGACTTTAGACCACTAACTAGAACAGAGCACATGAAAAGCCCATTTCTCTCTATTGATTTTAAAGACAGCCTACATGAGTCTTTTCTTCAATTATTTCAAATTTAAGTTATTGAAAACAAGGGATTAATAAGTGAAGCTCAGTCAGTATTCATTCCAGTAGATTGGAGTTAAAAAATCCTTTGGGAAAAAATCCTAAGAGCAATTCCTGGAATACACCTGGAATAGTCAGTTACGCAAATCATTGCAAAATGGATACTTCCTTGGGATTTCCTTCTTTTGCTTTCTTGAAGCCTGAAATGACCTGTTTTACCTAACTTCTGTCTTAGCACATAGGAGTTCAAGCAATGAAGAATTCTTCAAGATTGATTAGTAGAATTTCAGCTATGTAATTATTCTTTTTGCTAAAATCTGTTCTCGGTAAGATATGGAAAAACCCACAACTAACATTTATTTTAGGTAAATATGTTTACCAAAGGAAGAATCAAAGAGATTCAAAGCCCAATGAGAAATAATGAGAGTCAAAGAATAAGAGAAGGCCCAAACAAGTTTCCTTTATGGAAACTTCCATAAGATGTGTGGATACTTCCTAAATTGTTCATTTGTACAGAGCAGGCAGAACAGGAACCTCTTCTTATTAATGCCTTAGGGTGCTAAAGTAACGTAAGAAGAACAACGAAGTGCACACCACATCTTTTACCTTTGTTTTTCTCACTTATGTCATCTGTTTTTTTCCTTCTCATTTTCAATTTGAAGGTAAAAATCTTATATTAAATGGCACCTTCTGATCTGCAACATTGAAGCCCAGAGGGACTTATTCTCTCAAGCTTGCTGGTGATATAAACAGCATGTTGCAGCTCATATATTTTTCCAATTCAAAAGTGCCGGAACACCTAGCTCTCAGATGACCTGCAACATGATGTACAAGAGTGGATATTTTCACACAGCTCATATGCCTTCTTTCATCACATTTTATATAGGGAAAAAAAAAATTCCATCTATATCTTTTTTCAGGATATGTCCACAGTTTATTCTACAACAATTCCTTTCAATGTGTTAATAAAGTGTTTCATACATAAGGTCTTTGGCAAACTGTATACACAGCATACTTTTGTATTGGCTACTTCCACATTGCAAATTTAAATAATTTCAAGCACTGCTCAGCAGATAAATGGCCAGGTCTGGTAACCTCAAAATCTACAACAAAACTAAACTTGTTAACTGAAAGAAATGAAATCAGCTCTGCTATATTTTGACACAGCACCTGGTCTTGTTGAATTTAATTTAATTTAATAGAAATGATCCAATCATTTTATTACCTCCTGTTCACTCTTTTACCTCTCCGTGTAAAACCACAAGTCATAAGAAATAGGTACTCTTTACATGTCAGTACACACTCCCCCCACTTTTGTTTCTAATTTCATTGTACATTGAAAAAACATTAAAAATACACAAAATTTATCATAATAGTTTTTGTTCTTACGGGGTGAGTTACATGGTCAATGAATTTTAAAAATACCTGTTTTAGTATAGGATATGAAGAGCAGGAAGCAAATTGTTAAAAGTGAGACTTTGTGTCCAGTACCAGCTCCCTATCTATATGCTTCTCTATGTGGTATGGAATGGACAGAACTTTGATTACTTCTGTCATCCTTCTGAGTTGCTTTACAACATCTGTGTTAATACTCAGTTGATGAACAGCAATTTATTGATGGAATGTACCATAGTGGTAGAGCAATCCATTTCTACTTCCTGAGAATGATGAGGAAAGAAAGTAAAGTAGACTAAAAGGTGTGCCTGGTTACTGTGTCTCCTGGGAACGACACTATTCTGATGCAGTTTCTGAGCAAATTCTTGCTCAAGGCTTTACATAACCTAGAAATTTAACTAGAAAGCCTTACTGAAAAATTTTAAATAAAAAAGCACCAAGCTTTCCAGGTGCTACTGAATTCCTTCAGTACAATACATGTATTTTTTGCTAAAAATTCAGATCAATTATCATCGAGTCATAGAGTCACAGAATATACTGAGTTGGAAGAGACCCACAAGGTTCACTGAATCCAACACCTGTCCCTGCACAGCATCATCCCCAAGAGTCACACCATGTGCCTGAGACAGATATCCAAACGCTTCTTGAACTCTGTCAGGCTGGTGCTGTGACCACTTCCCTGGGGAGCTGTTCCAGTCTTCAACCACCCTCCTGGGGAAGAACCTTTTCCTGATATCCAAACTAAACCTCCCCCTACTCAGCTTCATGCCATTTCCTCCAGTCCTGTCACTAGGTACAAGAGTAAAGAGATTGGTACCTGCCCCTCCACATTCCATTGTGAGGATGTTGAAGACCATGTATCATATTTAACAACTGAAAAAATTTGATCTACATATTTCCTGGGCTTACTTTAGCTTGTTTTAAAAATAGTAAGTTGTTCAATTTCAATTGAAAGATAACTGCTGTGAAATAAGAAAATATAAGTATGTTAAATAAAAGGGGTGATATTTTAAGATTTTGTGATTTACTGGTGACTTTTTGCTCATCACAGTTCATCTCTTGACAGTAAAAAAATACAGCCACATAAAGATAATGGCAGACATTACATTCTAAAGTACTATCTAAAACAATCTGTGCAGGGATTGTTCCAATCCTTTAAACTATTATCTTACTGTGTCTAACAGATGACTTCTCACTACCCTGTGTACAGTAAATTCTTTCCTCTTTGCTTCTGCTTTGCATTTATTTTGCTTCTGTAGAAGACAAATATTAAGATCATAAAATCATAGAATATTCTGAGTTGTAAGGGGCCTACAAGGATCATCAAAGTCCAACTCCTGGCTCTGCACATAACCACCCCAAGAAACACACATTGTGCCTGAGAGCATCACACACTCCTTGAACTCTCTCAGATTGGAGCTGTGACCACTTCCCTGGGGAGCCCATTCCAGTGCTCAACCACCCTTTGAGTGTAGAACTTTTTCCTAACATCCAACCTAAACCTCCACTGATACTGTCTCATGCCATTCCCTTCAGTCCTGTCACTGATCACCAAAGAGAAGAGACTAGCACAGACCCCTCTTCTTCCCTTCATGAGGAAGCTGCGCTCCATGCTGAGGATTGGCCTTAGTCTCCTCTTTAGGCTGAACAAGTCAAGTGATTTCAGCTCCTTGTATGGCTTCTCCTACAAACCTTCATTGTCTTCATAGCCCTTTTCTGGAGATTTTCAAGTAGCTTTATATCTTTATTTTATTGAGGTGACCAAACCTGCCCCAGCACTGGAGGTGAGGCTGCTCCAGTGCAGAGCAGAGCGGGACAATCCCCTCCCTTGCCCGGCTGACAATGCTGTGCCTGATGTCCCCCGGGACAGGGTTGGCCCTCCTGGCTGCCAGGGCACTGCTGACTCATGTTCAACTTGCCATCGACCAGGTCCTGTTTCGCAGGGCTTCTCTTCAGCCTCTCATTCCTCAGTCTGTACACACATCCAGGGTTGCCCCATCCCAGGTGCAGAATCTGGCACTTGCTTTTGTTAAACTTCAGACAGTTGGTCATTGTCCAGCCGTCTTGTTTTTCTAGGTCTCTCTGCAAGGTTTTTCTAAAGGTAAGGGAGAATCAGTCTAATCAGTCACAGATAAAATGAAGATGTTTTTAACTTAAGGATAGCTAGTAACATGATAAAAGTGAGTATTTAATTTCATTCCCTTCACAACAAATGAACAACAGTCTGCTGAAAATACTGAAAGAAAAGCCTTTTATTTTGATGATGTTCCTTGAGTATGTCCATAACTGAATTAATATCAAGATTCACAGTATAGTCTAACCTCACAACATTTATTCTTGAAGTCTAGAAAGGAAACTTGCACAAGCTGTAAAGTGTTTTCATCATGGTCAAGCATAATGCAAGTTAAAATGTTGGCCAATCAGTGAGTATTCACTGATCTTCTTCATAGAGTCATTAAGGTTGGGAAAGACCTCCAAGATTATTATCTATTCCAACCTTTGACTGAACACCACCTTGTCAATAAAATCAGATTGCTATGTATCATCCAGCCAAATTTTTTTGTAAATTAAAGCGATGAGCATTTTTCAATGGAGACTGAGGTAGCAGAAAATATGTTTCCCTGTGCAGGATGCATGGCAAAAAACCAACTGTCCTAAGCCAGAGTAGCCATGAACAAAACTTTCCATCCCAGGATACCAGGAGTATCTGTGAGAATCTTAGTAAAATTTCAAATTTAAACTGATAATCACTAAGAGAATCTGCCCAAGATTTTCTGCACCTCTGATTTGTCTATTTGACTATGGTCTTTTTGTGAATAGTAATGTGTTTTGGTAGGGGAGAGCACTCCAATAGCCAGCAATACTTTCTCAGGAAAATATTTCTTAGCTACTATTTGAAAGATACTTAATGTCACCCAATGACCTGCAAATAAACAGCCTTTGAAGTTACACTGAGAGTAAATCCGTAAGAAATTGAGTTTATATGGCCCACTGGCATAATCTTTGCTTTGGAAGTAACATTGAAATGTAGAAAGGACCATGTTTTTGATTGCTATATATAGAGCATGAAACTTTTGAAAAGAGATAATAGTTTTCTGACACAAAAGTTTTCTGTTATCTGATAAAACTGTTCAGAAGAAACTAAAAAATATATAATCTGAGACAAAATAAACACTTTAATACAAGAGAACTGTCACTAATATATATCTTAAAATTACCTAATGCTTTCCGTGATAAATCCTGTTTCTTACTCTTTCCAATTTTTCTAAGCTTTAATCGCTTGATGTGAAAATTTCTTTGCTTCCTGCCTGTGTCAGGCTGAGCTATTTGGGAAAATAAACAAGAAAAACTACCTAGTTCTAGTTCCAAGCTAGAGAAAAATATTCTTGTCAAATGTAAAATGTTCATACTTTTTTTTAAATACCCTTTGGATGGTAAGGAGTTGGTAGGGGAAGGGGAAGGCAAAACTATGCTGAATACTAGAGGGGTTTAAACACCTGACCTTTTACAAATGTACACAGGCAGCACTTGTGTCATCCAGCAAATTGATGAAAATCTTATTTTTCATACAGAAACATTTGATTATTTTATGGGAATAGTTTTCATTCAGAAACTATTTATGAGGGAAATTCCTAGTTGATCTATCCTGACTTTCTTTTGAAAGAGAAATTTCTGATTTCACCTATTGGTTAGGTTTATGTACAAAGATAATTTTTATATACAATGGCCATTTTATGATGAGAAAAATGATACATGAAGCATTGAGGAGAGGATAGAAGAAATACCATCTTGATATACCTTCTGGTAATTTTCAGTGTTTAGACCTTTTAAATCTTCTGGAGTCACTATGGTGTCATATACAGTGAATAATTCTCTCAGCAAGCACTTGCAAAGGAAGAGAGCACTTGTGGTCTAATCGGTTTACATCTTATGCCAGACCAACTCTTAATCGATTCTTCTCTTTAGGAGAAATCCTTTTCTTAATGATCCCTTCAAGCATCTTAATAAACAAGAGAAAACTTATCTAGTAGTCTTTCAAGTATGAGTTTTTGATGGAGATTTAATAAGTGACTTTCTACTGTTTTTCTTTTGAGTTTATTGCAGGTTTAACACACCTCTAAAGTTAACAAGACGCCTGACATTGTGCAGCATACTGCTTTGTTTAGCATCATTTAATTGTTAATTTTTTTTTTGTGATATTGATCATAAAGCTCACAGAGAAAATCAGTGTCTTCTGGCACCAACAGTAAGTGTTACTGTCTCAGTAGTTGGCTTGTGGAAATTCATTGACGTTGATGTCTGTGACTACTGCAACTTCTTTTACAGAGCTTATGGAAAGTTACGAAAGATTTTAGAAACCAACGTGAGTTTGAGTTACAGTACAAAAGAAGACAAAAAAAATCCAAGTCCACAAAATCCACATTTTGATTGAAGGTTCCAAGGTTGCAGAGTTACTGTATTTGAGAAAATGCTATTTTTTTGTCTCCTCAATATTGTAGAGGAAAGAGTTAATCACCAAGGTAAAAGTATATTCAGAGTACTGTTGGTTCACAGTCACAGGTGCCCTTGTTTCTCAAGGATAAAATAACTTCATCTATTCCTGCTACAGGAGGAATTTTAGGTACTCTCATGCTGGAGAAAATACAGTGTAGTCTGTTTACTGTCTTAAAAATTTGCTGTGGAAAACCAGCTTTATAAAGACCTACTTCTTGTAACTTCAATATTAGATTTCTACATGCAGAGGAAAGTCTCCACCAGGCCCAAATTTAAGACACAGATACCTGCTTATTAAATACACATGTAGTCAGTAGAAATGTATGTAAAGTTGAAATACCTTATTTTCTACCCTATAAGAACTCTCAGGGTGTAATATACAATTAAATCTGGACTGGAATCAAGTTGTACTATGTGAATTGACATTAACCTAACCACTACCACTTAAATGTGATGGAAGATGTGTAGACTCTACTATGAAGAAAGAAATAAAGAAGTAATCAAGGCCTGCCAATATATAAAAACGACAGTAACTTTCACGTACATATGTAAATTTTCACAGGCAATATTCCATTCATGATTATTGCAGATGATTTTATTTGCCCTTAAACCTATTATCCAAAACCTGAAAGGAAGAAAATGTGATCATATTAATCATCAGTTAAAGGCTGTGTTTCTCAAAGAATAGTCTGGGGGCAAGCAGGAACAAGCTTATGTGTTAACTGGCCATAAAAATAGCTCACTATATCAGTATGACTGCACAAAGAAGTATTGGAGAGAAGGAATAGACTGAAAACCCAAGACAGATCCTGAAGCTCTGCAACAATAGATTATATTGTATATATTTTTCATTGGGTATTCAGTTTTATCCTCAGAAGAAAGAAAGGGCTTTCCAAACACTCTATGCCAATAAAAAATAATGTAAAACGTGTTAACGTAAATTAAAGATATTTCACAAAAGCTTGTGAAGCAAAACACAAAGTTACACTGTAGTTGTATAACAAAAAGGAATTTAAAGCAACAAGAATAAAACAAAAGAAAGAAACCAACAAACCCCAAAACCATTCAACCAAAGAAAACTGTGGTACTATGGAAAATGAGATCTGAGTCCTTAGACATATAACAATTAAGTCTATTTAGTAAACAGTAAACTTGATGATGAAACAATAAATGTCTTAGCCTGAAAAAGGAGAAAATTAAAGGCAATGTGTGTACATGCAAAACTATGCATACATACATATATAATGCAAATAAATATGTACATATATGTGTACTTCCATGTATATCTGTACATACACATATGTATGTGCAATTTTTATTCCACATGTCCACATATATTTTTATATATGTGTATACATATGGATATGTATCTATCACCTAGGTTCCAGCTACGAGTAGGAACATATATACAAGTTGATATTTATATGTATAAATACTTTCCCCCTTTCTTTCCCTTAATGAGATAATGTTTAGTGAGTTTTAGAATCATAGGATCAAAGAATCATGGAATGATTTGGGTTAGAAGGGACCTTAAAGAGCATCTTGTTCCAACCTCCCTTCCACTAGGATAGGTTTCTCAGAGTCCCATCCAGCCTGATCTTGAACACCTTCAAGACTGGGGAGCTCACAAACTTTCTGGTCAACCTGCTCCAGTTCCTCACCACTGTCATAGTAAAGAACTTCTTCCAAGTATCTATTCTAAACCTCCTCTCCTTCAGCCTAACACCACTCCCCCTTGTCCTATCACTGCATGTGCTTGTGAAAAATCTCTCTCCAACATTCTTACAAGCCCCCACTAGGTACTGGAAGGCTCTTATAAGGTCTTCCCAAAGCCTTCTCTTCTCCATGCTGAAGAACCTCAGTTGTCTTAACCTGTCTTCATAGGTGATCTAACCCTGTGGTCTTCTTAGTGGCTCTCCTAAGGTTGATATCTTTCTTATGTTGGGGGCCCCAGAGCTGGACTCCAGGTAGGAGTTTCAGAAGAGTGGAATCGAGGGGCAGAATCACCTCCCTCAACCTGCTGGCCATGTTTCTTTTCATGCAGCTCAGGATGCAATTGGCTTTCTGGGCTGTGAGCTCACATTGCTGGGAGATGTGGAGCTTCTTGTTCATGAACATGGCCAAGTTCCCAGGGCAGCTCTCAATCCGTTCTCCACCCAGGCTGTATTTGTGCTTGGATTTGCCCTAACATGTGGGGTACACCCAGCCCCCACCTTGCAGGGATGTCTGCTGAGATAAGGAGAGTGCTTGACCTCCCAGCAGAACTCCCCTGGAAAGGCAGATACTTTCAGTTACAGCGAGGAGAAGACAAACCCAGAATCCTCTGGGAGACCCTATGCAGATCCTTTGTAACCCATTGGCCCTTACCCTCTGACACCCACCCCCTGTATCCCTATAAGAGCTAGCCCTCTGCCCCTGCGAGGGCAGAGAGATGCTCGTCCCTGGCTCCCCTTTGCCAGACTAATAAAGCTACCTCGTGCGGAGCAGCTACACGAGCCTCTCATCTCTCTCCCTAGTCTGGCCTGGAGGCTGCCTTGCAGAGTTGAGCTGAAATCATGAGCTGACAATCACTAAAGAGCTGACAGCCTCTGCACGGACTCTCCTGCCAGCAGCTGAGGGAAGACACTGGGCCTCGGGAAGACAATCTCTTTTGGGACCATCTCTCCGGACTGGTCACAGCTTCCTCGGTCAGAGCTACTGACGCCGCATCAGCTTCCATACTAACCCAGGTGCAGGAGTTTGCACTTGGTCTTGATGAACTTCATGATTTTCACAGAAGCCCACCTCTCAAGTCTGTCCCTCTGGATGACATCACTGCCCTCCAGCATTCTGACTGTGCTAAACAGCTTGGCGTCATTTGCAAACTTGGTTTGGGCACCCTGAATCCCATTGTCCATGTTGACAGCAAAGATGTTAAAAGGCGCTGGTCCCAGTATTGTTCCCTGAGGAACATCACTCGTTGCTGCTTTCCAGTTGGACGTTGACTTGTTGACCATAACTCTTTGAGTCTGGTGATCCAGGCAATTTTTTATCCTCTGATGGTTGGTCTTCCCATGAAATCTATGTGTCTCCAGTTTAGAAACAAGGATGTTGTCTGAGACAGAGTCAAATGCTTTGCATGATTCCTGGTAATTTTTTTCACAGGTCAGTCACAATGGAAACATCCCTTGTATGCTAAGCTATACCTAGCTATTTGATGTAAATCTTTCCATGATTATGATCATAGGAAATTATGTTTCTTTCATCATTCAAAAAATGAAAGATCTACCTCTACAGCTCTCTTTCCTGGTTTTCATTCTTCAGCATCACCACAATATGTATTTCCTTATTCAAAGTTTTAAAGTAATTTTTCCTCTCAAATATGTGATTATCTAGCTCATTTATCAAAGAGAGATAAAGTGTGAATTAGTCTGAATTTATAGAATTTTGATGAATGCATGATATCTTATTTTCTTATCTCCTGTTGAGAATGCTACAATTAAATACAGCATTGGACATGTTACTGATGACAACAATTTATGAAATTACAGATATTTAATATTATTCTTCAAGATTTTGGTATGCACTAAGTAATGAGCTATGTGTGCAACGTGTGTATTCTGCACACACATGTGAAATGTGAAATGTGTGTATTCTGTCTTCTGTACAGATGCTGCCTCATTTTAGGACCACACTAAGTTACAGAAATCCTGCCACGAAAATGTACTATAGTTCACTTTCTCCTATGAAAAATTCAGATTTCCCACAAACCAGCAAAAGATTCCAAACAAATTAGAAGGCAGATTCCTTTGGTCTTTAGTAGTGTCAAAGCACTTAACTATGATAGAATTTAAAAAAAATACTATATGATAGCTTAATTTAAATTTTTTTTTGTGTGTAGTTCCACTGAAAAAATAGAATGGTTAATTGTCTTGTGTTCTAATTCAGGGGGAGATTTTAATTTTAAAAGTTTTGCTGATGTAAATTGTATTTTCTACAAAATATTTTTTTGACTGTGTGCTTATTTTCAGCTTCCACTACAAGGGTAAGAGGGCTGCTCTAGACATCAAAGTTTCTGACAAAGACGAATTGCTGATGGTTGCTGATGGTAGCTGATGCTAGCAGCTTCACAGAGTAGATAAAAGAGACACCTTTTTTTCAGTCTAAAAAATCCTTTCCTCATTTACCTTACAAATCGACTTATATTACAAACTTTAAATCCCAGCCATATGGCCAAGATTTTTTAATTACTGGTCATCCTGCACCAATCAAAGAAGAAATTAACCACACAATCTTACAATCTTAGACCGTGTGGAAGTCTATATTTAAATTTCATTCATGTCAGTGACAGTTGCATTGTATTTAAAAGAGGACCCTTCTAATCTTCTCCAGGTTGAATCTTACTATTGTGAGCAAATGACAACCAAGCCAATTTTAATTACCTTTGGGGGGAATAAGCTGTGACTAAGGCAATTATGTGAGTCTACTGAGCCCATATTATTAACACTAAATGACATTAATATTTTCATATGATTAAGCAGGAATAATAATTATATTAACTATATTTTTTTTATATTTAAAAAAGGAAGAAGTCACTTATTTAAATAAAAGTCTTAGCCCATTTTTGTATTATACTGTGCTGCTTTAAACCCACAGCATTTACATAGATGTGGTATGCAAATAATCTAAGTACAGAATGTGAACTGTTCATGATTTAGGATCCAAGTCCCATATAATTAGTATAACAGTTCAAATCCCTCTAAATTCAAGTTCTGCATATGCATACATTAGCATGAATTAATGTGAAATTATTGTCTAGGCAAGATTACATGTAGGTTAGTGAAAATAATATAGTTAAGATCATGTAAAGAGACAAGTAACACACTGAGTTACAAACAGAAAGAAATTATACACAAATGTATGAGAAATAACTAAAGAATCTGACTATCACCTGTAAGATTGAAAAGAATTTTAATATAAATCAGTAGGAAGATATTTAAGTCAGTGCAAAAATAATGGTCACACTTCCCTATTTAAATTTGGGGTTTTTTTTAAGTTTTTAACACATACTTTGAGACATTTTCTTCATGCTTTTCTTCTGACTGCACATAAAGCAAGTCAGATTAAATCCTTAACTCTGCATAGGATATGTACAATGAAAAGTTATCCAGAAAAAAAACAACACTTCGTTAAACACTTAAACTGATCATGATCTGAGAAATATATTCTCATATTTCTTTTTTATGTCAAAGACAGAAATACTGAAACCTTGATGCTTCAAAGGAACTAAGACATTCCTGATCTGGGCTAAGGTTTTGACAGGAGCTATGGTCTCACAACTGAAAGAAAAGGAAGTGGTTTTAAAATATTTTTATTTTTTTAAATTTGCTTTAAATTGCATTTTCATTTTCTTCAGTTTGGTGTTGTTTTGGTGTTCTATTTTTTTTTTTAAATATGCTGACCAGTAAGACAATCTTAAATGAGACTGACACTTTATCAGACAGTAAATGCCAAATGTGTAATAAGATTCTGAACTAAATTTCAGTCATCATAATAATAACAACAATTTATCTCAAGGTAAAGTCTGTTCTCCAGTGTTAATCTGCAATAAAAAAGAATTATTCTGAAATAAAAATGTTATAAATCCAAGATATACTAACTTTCAATTTACACTAAATTAAAACAGAATTGTCAAAAAAGTTTTTGAATTGAAACCGTTCACTGAGGAGACTCATCTTGGGGTTGTTAGAGAGAAAGGGCATAACAGAGACCTCAAAATACAAGCATAAGCTGAAAGCTAAGGCTTGGGAAGTGCTAGCAGAAACAGCAGGTCTATAAGCACAAGGCACAGATGGTAATTAGTGGTTTATTAAAGGAAAAGAACCTTTGGATCTTTGTGCAACCAACTTTAAATGTAAGAAAAAATTCAAAAGAATAAGTCTCCCTCACAAGCAAATTTGAATATAATGTTGAACTGTAAACCATTGAAGAAATGCCCAACAAGCAGACCATTTTGGGAAACATATGAAGTGATCCCAAAAAGAGGAGGAAGAAGACACCCCACCAGTACTACACTCCCCCAACAGAGAACTTGCATTTCTGAAATGCATTGATCTTACCTTCTGCATCCCCAACTTCTTTCTGTAAAGACTTATTGCCCATAGATATTAGAACCCAGAGAAATGGTATAAAGTATAGATGAGATGTTGCAATTGGAAAATGGTCACTACAACTCTTGATATCATTACTGAACAAATAATTCTCAGGCTGTTAAGATTATAGCTTGATCACACTAAACTATTTTCTTCTCACTTAAAAGTTTTTTTCTTTATTCCAGAGAAATTGAACAAATAATGTGATGACCCTGTTCTTGTGGATTAGTTGTTAAATTTAATTGCAACAAATTGGGAGAATGT
Source organism: Corvus kubaryi (assembly GCF_017639235.1). NCBI lineage: Eukaryota > Metazoa > Chordata > Aves > Passeriformes > Corvidae > Corvus > Corvus kubaryi. The sequence continues at coordinate 14,280,944 of NW_024582075.1, forward strand.
GGAAAAACTAGGCAATAATTTGTGAGGTAAAATGGAAGCGTAAGATTTTGTGTTCTAAATGCATTATCCACTTGTTTGATCAGAAATATTTTTGACCCCAAACTGTAATAAATCAGATTATCACATTTGCACTGCCATTTTGATTACTGAAATTTCTTTTAAAATATTATGACAAAAAATAAATCATAAACATTTTTATTTTTAATATTAACTTTTTTTTCATGCCTCAGCTAACTAAAAATAATTGAGACTTTCATGGGAAAAAATAACTACTTCTCTTTTTCCCTTGAAATTATGTAACATATTCAAAGTGGCTTCAGGGGCAACCTATATAAAGGCAAATTTCTATTAATGCTGTTCCAGAAAGGTACTTGCACTGATCTTGAATGATCTCCAGCTTCTCAGCTAGAAACAATCTTCATTTTACTGCAAGAACACTGATTACTCTTTTAAAAGGACAATGCATAAAATACTTAAAAAAAAAATTATCCCTAGTTTAGTCTTTATTTGTCAGACTCTATGCCTTTTACTGCAAATTATCAAAAGCACAAGGCAGAGATACTTTAATACATTATTAAAGGAATCACATAAGTGATATGATCTTTGCTTGATGACTGGCCATGTTCCCCAAACTCCTTCTTGCACTGAGAGGGGTGACAAAAAATATGTTTTCATCCCTTTAAACTTAGAAAGCTGTATGCTGTCACAGCTTCTGCACAGCAATATGAAAGTCCTTGTTCTTGCAATGTTCTCCTTGCAGAGATAGTTCAGCTTAGCAATTTATTATTATAGATGTGATTAGTGTCCCTTTCAATGTGTTTGAACTGGAAGATAGAATTCACACACAAGGTGTTACTACCTGTTACCGTAAAAATTTGACTTAAAATAATAACAAGAAACATGGACAAAGTCTTAGTATAATCCATCTTTAATCTTTAATCTTTAATCTTTAATCTTCTTTTTCTTCCCCTCCAAGGATATGGTACTTCACACATTAAAGAGATCGTACATCTTTTTAGGAAATATTTACACCATGTACGAGGATGCTCAATATAATGTACAAAGTATACACTCACAAGCCTTAAAACCTTTCAATAATTATATTGGGGAATGAAATGCCCCTAAGGATACTGATGTCTTGATTTTAACTATTATGTGACAAATGGTCTCTAATATGAAGAACTGAGGACTCTCAGCAGTACAGTATGATTTAGGGATGAGAACACAGACACAGGAAAGTGGCAATATAAATGGAGACCTTCTCATCAGAAAGCAGGAGCTGAGCAAGAAGGCAAAGAGATTCCAAGATGACAAGTTTAGTGCCTGGATATCCCAGCTAACATGACATTATTATCCCAGCTAACATGCCCAGCAGTCTAAGAGAACTCAAAAGGCTGTAAAAGTGGGAAGGTTCTTCCAAAACATTTTGACTGTGCATTTTTACAAGTGTAGAACAAATGTTATATCAAGGGAAATAACAGAGCAAAATAATATATCAAATATATGTTGTTGTTGGCTGGATGAGCCATAGAGATATATTTTTAAAGATTTGTGTCTTTTGGAGTCTTAATTGTTAATGTAAGTCAAGTATAGGACAGGAACAAACAAAGGTCTTAAAACACATATGTGTATTAAGATATATACTAATATGAATATATGTGTATACACATATATTTCTCAGGGATAATTTTGAGATTAAAATGTTTTGTCTACATTAGGTAAAATGTTTTGTTGACATTAGGTAAAAAAGTTGGAAGTTTATAAATCACAATTTAGAAGTATTTAACACCAGAAGATTGATGATTTTACTTCAAATCAGGCAATACATCTAATAATTTTTAAATTAAAAAAGATGCAGTCAGGATTGATGCTAGCAAAAACCATTCATCTACCTATAACATTCCTGCTAGGTTATGTACTCCATTCTAATGTATGATTTTAAATTCAGTAAGAAAATATCCATAGCTCATAGCTTTTATAATATGTATGTTAACTGATATTTTATGATTTCCAGTGGGAGTGACTAATATCTTATTTTTAATTTATAATTAAATTTATAATTTTTTTTATCCCACTCATAAAGTAGCAGTATAACTCACCAATGCCTGAACCATTTTGTCTTGTGATTTATAGGGGTTTGTTGTCTATGAGTTTGATTGAAGATCTGTAATTATTTCTTATCAATAGTCCCCAAAAAATAACACATAATTAGACAGAGCTTACAAAGTAGCAATAAGATTTAAGAACACTAAATTTTTTGTTTTAATCTATATCAGATGTTGTTCAGAAATTTTCAGACTATCAAGGGTTAAAGGAAGGAAATAACATTGTGATAAAAATATTGAGACTCATTTTGTTTGGTTGGTTAGTTCTGTTTTCTGACATCAGCGTATTCATCATCTGCGTACCGGGTAAACATTTGGAGAAGTTACTGCATAGCCAATCTAAACAATTCTGAATAACTGGTAGATAGCTAGAGATGTGAATAACTACAGAATAGGTATCCTAATGACATACCTCAGTGATCCATGCCATTCCCAAGTGCTCCTTGCCAAGCAAACAGATATAAAGAAGCAATTTACAAGGAATCTAGTAAACTCAGAGAGTTCCCAATTGTATAGGAAATCACCTTTCATGTAGTCTTAATGAAAGCAAAGTCCTTCTTGTTTCAGCTTTATTTCAGGGTCTTTTGCTGACATCAACAGTGAAAGTCAGTGGTAATGGTCTTTCTAATCTCAGACATATAACCATGGTTTTTAGTTTGCTGCATTTTTTTCCTTCAACACTTTTTTTTTGTAGTTTCTGTCACAGGCCTCCCTCTCTGTAGGTACAAAAACGCTGTTAGTGAGGATCTTCTTGTTATTTTTCTAAGTCCGTGAGAGACTTTTTCTCTCTCACAGAAGAGGTAGCAGGGAATGTAAACAACCAAGCCACCCGCAACCTTGGAAAGTCTTGTTTATGGTATAGTAGAAAATATTTTGATAATGGATGTTTTAGGATTTTGGCCAATCACCCCCAAGGGGTGGCTGGTCCTTTGTCCAATTAGACTATGAAGAAAAAAGTCTATAAAAGAGTTTGTAAAATAATTAAATAAATCAATCTTGCTGCACAATTCCTGCCTGCTGGATCTTCTCCTCCTCCTCCTCCCTATGGCTGCGGGACACGGTGATATACCGTAGGAACCAGGCCTGCGGTAATATTTGGTGCTGCCCGACGTGATTTGCACTCTCTGACGTGTCCTGCTGCTGCAAGCCAAGCCGAATTCCTGTAGAGGTACGCTGTTCCTTTACCCCCCGGGACTGGGAGGTCCGACAGAACTGAGAAATGGCGAACAGCGGCTCACAGAACGATGCTGTCGTACTGGTCTGGAAGGGTGTGTTTAGCATATTGCGCACCTCCATTCCTGAAAACTCAGTTCGGGAATTACTAGACTGGGCTACTTTAAAAGGGATTTCCATGGACAGAGATAGTGCCTTGGACTTTTCCTTATGGCAAGAACTCGGATGCACTGTCCGACACGAGCTCCCGACTGGGGAGCCGGCAGCGTTAGAATTATACAAAACCTGGCGGTCGTTATTTATTCTGCTGACAGACCTTGACTGTGATAGCAGGGCTGGATCGCCTATCTCGGTGATGAGTGACAGAGGAATGTCCAAGGGGGGCCCCGCTGACTGGGCTTCTGGGGCAAGTGATGGTGGATTTGGAATGACCCCCCTGGCTCCACAGGCAGAGCCTGCACTGGCTCACCCTGCACAGTCTCAGGACTCCGCAGCCCCCAGGAACCCCGCGCCGCCAGAGGCGGGGGGGTCAGGGCAGAGGCAGGGCGCACAGCCTGCCTTGCCGTTCGGCTGGACGGCAGCCACGGCTTATCCAGGGCCGCAAATCAGCGGCTTAGCCAACTGGACGCCCAGAGAGCCTCCTAGTTCGGTTCCGTATGCACCTGGATCTAACTTAGCGGGCGTAGCGCTGGGCATGCCCCCCCTGGGACTGCCTGGCTATGGTCCGCTGCCCTCCCTGGCGCTGGACTGTTCCGCGCAGTCACAGAACCGAACCATGGACCTTTTTATGCAGCATTTGCCCTTTCTGGCAGAGCTACGAAACCTATCCCAAAGGATGGAGGACTTGCTCAGCCTGTTAGAGCGGCGAATGCCTGAGCCCGCGCCGCAAGCGGTGCCAGCGCTGGCCGTGCCGCCCGTGCCCCCCCCGCCAGAAGCGGGAGCCGCAGCTCCGAGCCGAGAAATGGTGGCGAAACTGGGAACAGCGCTGCTGTGGGAAAACCCGGAAGCGGCGGCGGCTGCTGAGTGGCAGGCAGAAGCGGCGCCGCCGGGAGCGTCCGCAGAGAACGGACCGGCAGCGGCGCCGGGAAAGTGCGCAGAGAACGGACCGGCAGTGGTGCCGGGCGCGTCCGCGGAGCGCCGGCCAGAGATGGCGGCGCCGAGTGCGCCCGGGGAGCGCGAAACAGCAGTGGAAGCGGCGACCGTGCCGAACGTGGCTGCTGTGCGGGAGACGAGCGCGGCGCCGGACGCAGCCGTAGCCCCAGAGTCGGCTTCAGCTTCAGTACCGGCTCGGTCGGATCTGGCCGAGACGGCCTCCCGTAAAGAAACTGCTGTAAAAACAGCCACACAGCCAGCTGCAGTCTGTCCTGTCTGTTCTGGCTCTGGCGAACTTAGCCAAAGTGACTCACCTCCCCGTACACTTCTGTTCCCTCCCAGCACCCCAAAGTTGCCTTTGCCTGATGATTCCTCGTCAGGCAGTGAGGCAGATGAGGTTCTGGCCCCGGGTCGTCAGGCGGTTGTAGCCGTGCGGCGAAGAAAAAGGCTGCGCCGGCCTCGCCCCTGGACCTTTCCAGACTGCACGGTAACAGTGCATCCGATGCATCATAATCGCTTCCTAGAGTCTCTTAAGATGCAAGCATTGGGGGAGGGTGACTGGAGGTTGTTAGAAATCCTTGGAATGCCAAATAGATCTGAGGATTCTGGGGGTGACTGGGGAGCTGTTACACTCCATCCGCAGGCTGTGCCAGAAGTTCAGGATGGTACTGGTTCCCCAAAAGAGATCCATGCTTTCCCAGTGTATAAGGCTCTCCCAGATTCAGGAGAGCATGACAAGCATGAGGTAATTGCTTGGAAAGTTGCCCAGGACCTCCAATCCAAGGTGGCACAATATGGACTAGGTTCTGCTGAGGTTATGCAAATAATAAGGGTGATAAATACAGATTTGCTTTCTCCATTTGATATCAGACACTTAGGTCAAATTCTATTTCAACCTGTACAATTTACAGTTTTTGAAACAACCTGGAGAAAGCTGGCTGGCAAGACTGCATTAGCAAATTTGCAGCTCCCTGCTGCTGATCCTAGACAGACATCAGGAGTGGATGCTTTGATGGGGACTGGTCCCTTCTCTGATCCCAGTCTACAGGGTAACTTGCCCTCTAGCATCCTGCAGCAAGCTCAACAGGTCGGCATGGCTGCCCTGTTGAAAACCATAGAGTTGTCAGCACCCAGAAAGCGATATACTGAAATAGTTCAAGGCAAATCAGAGTCATTCCTCTCTTTTGTAGAGAAAGTTGCTGCTTCTCTCGAGAAGCAGGTTGAGGATGACGGGTTAAGACAGTTGTTGTTAAGGCAGTTAGTGAGAGATAACGCAAACGAGGAGTGCAGAAAAATCATAGATGCCTTACCAGGGGATCCTGAGGTAACAGACATGGTCGAAGCCTGTGCTAAGGTGGGATCTGGGAACCAGAGAAGGTCTGCTTTGGCTGCGTTCCTGCAGCCTGTTCACACATCTTCTGGTCGTGAACCAAAGCAACCAAAACAGGTGAAGAAACGGAAGCGGCCTAAGCCGAGCCAAAAAGAGAACACACCGATCCCCCAGTGCAAAAGGTGTGGCAGGCCACGGCATTGCACGGGCTACTGTAGATCCCGGACTCATGCCAATGGTCAGCCTTTGTCGGGAAACTTCCGCTGGGGTGCAAGGAGGGGGAATTGCTCTCCAATGCAGTTGCTCCCCCAGAGAGTGGCACAGGTACAGGCACAGGCCTACCCAGCCACCCTAGAGACAGCACCCAGAGATCAGACAGCACCCACGAATCAGACAGGTTTGACGTCCCCACCGCAGCCGCAGTCGTCTTAGACTCTAGCGGTATTTATAAGGTTCCCTTGGACGCATATGGACCCTTAGCCCAGGGATCCAGTGCGATGCTGGTGGGAAAACCTGATGTTGCCCATCAAGGAATCTTAGTGCACTCAGGAGTTATTGATGCTGACTTTAAAGGTCAGATTTGCGCTATGGTCTCCACGCAAAAACCCCCTGTAACTATTCCTGAAAAGACCTGCCTTGCTAAATTAGTGCCTTTTAAGTCTTGTGTCCCCAGGATAGAGCAACAAACTCACGAAGATAACGGCAGTGGATCTACGGGACTTCCGCAGGCCTTCTGGACTGCAGACATCTCTGACCAAAGGCCACAGATGACATGTACCCTGGTCCTGCCGAACGCCCATCCACCCCGGACTCAGCTTCGAGGTTTGATTGATACGGGTGCTGATGTAACTATCATCTCCTTCTCTGCATGGCCTCCCTCATGGCCTTTAGCCCCGGTGGGATCGGCCATCGCAGGATTAGGAGGATCCACACAGAGCTATTTAAGCGAACAGCCTGTGATGGTGAAGGATTCAGAGGGGCACACAGCTACAATTAGGCCTTATGTTGCTACCACTCCCCTTAACCTTTGGGGACAGGACGTGTTGGCAGCTTGGGGCGTACGGATTGGGACAAAATTTTTAGCAGGGGTCACTGTGTGTAAGGGCGCACAGCATCCTACACTGCCCTTAAGGTGGTTGATTAACACACCAATCCGAGTCAGACTCTGCTCAGTTAGTTGAATTAAGGGCTGTTACCATGGCTTTTCAGCGATTCTCACAGGAACCTTTGAATTTGGTTACTGACTCTGCTTACGTAGCAGATATAACCCAATGCTTAGATTGTTCACTTCTGAAGGAGGTGAACAATGCGGCTCTGTTTTTGCTGTTGCAAACCTTGTGGTCTGCGATTCAAGCTCGAGTGCATCCGTATTACATTCTGCACATTTGAAGCCACACCAATTTACCAGGGTTTCTAACAGAAGGCAATGCCAGGGCTGACATGCTGGCCAACCCTACGTGGGTAGGGCCTCAGCCTGACAAAATTGCACAAGCCAAGGCATCGCATGGTTTCTTCCATCAAAGTGCACATACCCTGCAGAAGCAGTTCCATTTAACGCCAACCGAGGCGCGCGACATTGTCAGTGCTTTTGCTGACTGTCATGGACTCGCTGGGCCTTTGCCAGCGGGGGTAAACCCCAGAAGGCTAAAAGCCTTGCAGATTTGGCAAACGGATGTAACTCACGTCTCTGAATTTGGTCGGCTAAAATATGTGCACGTATCTATTGACACTTTCTCCTCGGCTATATGGGCTACTGCTCACACTGGAGAGAAGGGCCGTGATGTCATTGCCCATTGGAAATTGGCTTTCTCAGTCCTGGGCGTGCCAGCTTCTGTGAAAACCGATAATGGTCCTGCCTACGCCTCAGAGAAGATGCGGCAGTTCTTGCACCTATGGGGTGTAGACCATACCTTTGGTATCCCACATTCTCCTACTGGCCAAGCCGTTGTCGAATGTGCTCATGGTACCTTGAAGCGTGTTTTGGACAAACAGAAAAGGGGAATGCATGGAGAAACCCCACAGAGCCGACTAGCAAAAGCTTTGTATACAATTAATCACCTTACAGTACCACAAAATTCAAATAATCCTGTTATTCTGAATCATTTTCTCTCATTGCAGTCTGCAGGTGACAGACAGCTGCCCCAGGCAAAAGTCTGGGTACGGAATTTACTCACTAACCAGTGGGAAGGCCCTCATGAGCTTATCGTTTGGGGTCGTGGGTATGCTTGCGTTTCCACAGATACTGGGATACGGTGGCTACCTTCAAAATGCGTTCGCCCTGACCTATGGCAGCAGAGGCAGAACAGGCAACCTCCAAATGATGACCAGAACGCCAACCATCCAAATGGCAACCAGAATGTAGATCATCAGCCTAATGAGTCTTCTGATGATGACCAGGATGTCAACCATCAGGCAGATGGTCCTTCCACAAGCAGAGACTGAATTTTGAATTTCTTGTTATGGAGTCAGATAGTTAAAGCCTTAAGGACATATTTAGAATTCATAACTGATGTAGATTTCTAGTTAGGATTAATAGTAGGGTTGTTATCTTATAAAACAAAAAGGGGGAATTGTAGGTACAAAAACGCTGTTAGTGAGGATCTTCTTGTTATTTTTCTAAGTCCGTGAGAGACTTTTCTCTCTCACAGAAGAGGTAGCAGGGAATGTAAACAACCAAGCCACCTGCAACCTTGGAAAGTCTTGTTTATGGTATAGTAGAAAATATTTTGATAATGGATGTTTTAGGATTTTGGCCAATCACCCCCAAGGGGTGGCTGGTCCTTTGTCCAATTAGACTATGAAGAAAAAAGTCTATAAAAGAGTTTGTAAAATAATTAAATAAATCAATCTTGCTGCACAATTCCTGCCTGCTGGATCTTCTCCTCCTCCTCCTCCCTATGGCTGCGGGACACGGTGATATACCGTAGGAACCAGGCTTGCGGTAATACCTCTCTGCTTATTCCATCTTACTTTCACATGCTGATTTTACATCTAGTGACTGTGGCCTCAGACTTTTGCTGTTTCATAGTATGGCTGACCCCAAACCTCACAAAGCAAAACAAAGTTTAAATAGTTGAATGTCTGTTGGTTTTAAGACTAGACCATATATCACCATATCACACCATATAACACCATATCACTCAGGAGCCCTCACACCGTGACACCAGTTATATCTTCTTGGCCACTATATGTATTCTTTTTCTTCTAAAATTTTATTAAGTTGTTTTATCCTGATTTAATTGAGAAAAAGAAAACACACAAATAAACAAACCAACCAATAAAAAACAAAAAAAAGCAACAAACCAACAAAGAGAAAACCCAACAACAAAAATCTCCCCAAACCAAACATCCCAACCTCAAGGGCTTGGTGTTGGGGTTTTGGGAGTTCCCCTTCTGTTTTCTTTTTCCCTTGAGGAATTTTCCCCATCTATGTTGCCGGGTTGACAAATTGCTGGGTTCTTGGGAGAAACAAGGGAGGGGTCCAACGGGCTACTCTTTTTCACCTGGGCTTGTGGGCGGTTAGTTCCCAGCATATGGATGGAGAGAGAGGCGGGAAGGAATTCGTCAGCATGGCAGGCTTCTGCTTTTCTGGCTGCCTTCCTTCTTCCGGAGAAACCCCGGGATTCCCAAGCCTGCCTTTCCCTGCCCCGCTGGAAGCCGGGCTGAGGCCGCCCACCCCTGCCATTGCTTTGAGCCTTCACTACTCTGTAGCCTCGCATGTCGTGCCTACTGAGACCTCCGGGGGTTCCTGCTGCAGCTCCAGAGTCTGATACATCTTGTCTGCCACCCGGGATTTGTGCTTGTCCCTGCTGTTCCAGCCTGCTGTTCCCGAGGGTCCGGCTGGACACCAGGATCGGCTGCCCAGGGGTTTGTGAAGCCTTTGTTCCATCCCTTCCCGGGATCCCAGGCCACCAGTGCCGCGTGCTCCCCGAGCTCGCTCCGGAGCGCCCCCTGCAGCCGCGGGGGAACCATCGCACCTGCCCTGCTCACCGGGAGCCGCCAGCGCCCCTGCCGGCTGCGAGCGGAACTGCACCCGAGGGGAAAGGGCCCGACAGCCGAGAAGGCTGGGACTGGGTTTGTGGTTCTGTTTGCTGTTACTGCCGTACTTATTGTTGTTTGTTTGACTTGTTATACGTATATATATATAATAGTAAAGAATTCATATTCCTTATATCTTTGCCTGAAAGCCCCTTAATTTCAAAATTATAATAATTTGGAGGGAAGGGAGTTGCATTTTTTTTTCATTTCAAGGGAGACTCCTGCCTTCCTTGGCAGACACCTGTCTTTCAAACCACGACACTTGGCCACTATAATGCTCCCAATTCATCACAACTCTAAAAATCACGTGGATTCATATGTGACTAAACAAAGTTCATTTGTAGGACCCAGAAAAAAACGAATACAGTCAGTGAAAGCTGAATTGCACTGCAAGGCTTTGCTATTGGCAGGGGCTGCTGGGATGGCTTCTGTGAGAAACTGCAAGAAGCTTCCCGTATGTCCAACTTGGTCATGTCATTGACAATACAGAAGTCAACAGTTGAAAACTGAGATGCAGAAAATTCTGTTTTAATAACACAAAACACTTTTTTTATTTTCTTTTTTTTTTTTTAATTGTAATACTGATCATCAGCCCCTCTCTAGTTCTGTCGGGGTCCCTTGCCCTGCCATGTATCCCTGGGAGAGGGGCCCTGAGGGGACAGAGATGGGGTTTCCCAAGCCTCTGGTCAGCCTCGTTCCACACTGGTTGTTTTGTTTTCCCCTGCGCGGGCAAGGACCATCGGGTCCCGTGATTGAGGAATTCCTCGGCAGATCCCGGCCATGCGGCTGGGGAAATAAACATCTCTGAAACATCTACCAAGAATCTGTCCATATATATTTCTTTTCCACGGCCTCCTTGTTTGATACATCATGTTGCAGTATCCCCACTGCAACATAGTTCTGTGACTTTGAAATGTTGTGGAGTTGTGTGTCAATAAGGCCAACTGGAAAGATTTAAGTGCTCAGTACATTTGTTAGTATTCAGAAATGCTTCACTGGTGAAACATGTTCTCATACATACGCAGACTTATATATGAAAACAGAATGATGTCACTATTTCACAGACTGTGAAAGTTCCCTGGTGTGAAGTACAAAGAACTGAACAAGAACCTTATTAATTGAACAGTTTCAAACAAGAGTGCTTCTAAAAATTTATATGGGTTCATTTATCTCTCAGTATTTTTGATGGTTGGGAACTGGGTGTGTACTTGATGAAAGGGTAACTGCCTTTTGATAAGGAATCTATGTTGTTCTATAATGGCTAAGAATCTGGTCTGTTTTGCTATCTTGTTTGTTAATTTAGATTTTTATTTTACTTTACTTTTCTCTTTTACCTTCAGTTTTATCACAGTTCTGCATAACTTTTCACAAACAATATGAGCACACTGTCCTTTCATGACATATTCATTGAGAGCTCCATCTAAGCAATCATTCAATGTCTGAAGAGACTATATACTATGAAATTGAAAAGGATCAAAACATTTTCGTATTACTTGTAAAATATTGATAAGGGTAAGAGTTAAAGTAGTGTGGAAAAAAAATAGCCACTGAATAGTGGCTACTCTCCAGTTAGTACTCTCCAAAGAAAGAGAAGAAAGAGTATTCAGATATAAAGTGGAACAGAGGAACCAGCCAAGGTTCTTACTGTCATGGTATTTGCTGTTACTTTAACTGTTCAGAACAGGCCCTATGGAAGCATGTGTGGGAAATACCCAGAAAAAACCCCAAAGGGCAGTGTTTTCTATAGTATTACTCAATACTCTAACAGTCTTTTTTTCCTATCCTTTTAACAATTCAATTTATAACAAAGTATATTATTTTATAATTTAAAGAAATATTAAAAAATCTAAACTGTAAATATTTGAAAAAATCTTGGAAACAAGAGGTGTTTTCAATGCTAAAAGCATAATCTTTTGTTCCACGTATTTAATGATAGTATTTTAATTTTATGTGGTTAAAAACCTGCTTGGGCAAATGTATTTACTTTTCCAAATGATAAATTACGATGGAAAATTTCTGGCTAGTTAAAAAAGATTATAAATAACCTTGAATATCTTTCAAGAGTGAGAGCCTAAATGTCTAGAGAATTACATATCCTTAGATGTAAAAAGGTATTTATTTATGCTACACAGATCTGCAAAGATCTGCTGTGAATTTTCACCTATTTTGCTCCCATATTTCCATAATGTTTTGTTTTGCAATGTCTTTTCTAATGTATGTATAAGTGCCTCCTTTATCTTTCAAGTCACAGTCCTATGGAACAACTAAATACATAGGAGTCTTCAGTTTTGAGTTTCAAATGATTGAAAATGCTCGAACTGTTTGAGCAAAAGTCAAAGGGCCAAGAAACCAAAACACCTTTTCCCTTATGCAATATCAAAAAGTAGAAAGGGACATGATCAACATCTCAGAAAAACTGGCCTTGTAACATACGTACATTCTCAGGTACCCAGCGTGAGAAAGGGTTTGTGCAGCAGATTTATAATCTAGTTTTTTCAGTAAGATATTTCAAAAATGAAGAATTCTACAGAGTGGATCAGAGCTTTATATTGTCATTGGAAGGGACTGACTTATCCTTCTTCTTTGCAAAGAGAATCAGCTTACAAAGTCATTATTTTCCCTTAACGGAGATGTCACATGGTACGTGGAGAGAAAGCACCATTTGACTAGGAAGCGAGAGTCACACTTTTGAACTACCATTCTGTGACAGTTATTAAAAGATCCTTTCTTGTTCTAAAGACCCCCTTTTTTGAATTGTATAGCTTGATGTTCAACACTTTAAATTTCACCTTTTAAACTTGAAAAATGTGAAAATAACACAGAACAAAGCTCTTCTGAAGTCTGAGGTCTACAAATGAGCTTGTTTTTCTCTAAAAACAGTTGTGAGAGAGAGCTGCAAAAGAAAAAATAAAAGACTATAGAATTTCAAACTGTATTCAAAGGAGAGAGATTCTGCATATTAAACAATGTTTCATACTCTAATAGATTTTTGTGTTTTCACCAGGACTATATTTGGAAAGATACTACATAGTGTGCTACTAGTCTATTCTTCATTGTTTTGTTTAAAGGTAGTCTCATATTCAGAAAATAAAGATTAAGTATGGGATTAAGTTCCTTAGGAAAGAAATGCATTGCCTCAGATCAGAACCACTGGATGGTGTGACTCTATACAGCAATTCAAATTGAAATGTAGGGATTTTGAAGATATTTGGCTAGTATTTCTTCCTATTTAGCTTTAAATAAAAGAAACCCAAAAACCCCTCATAGCACATTCTTGTAATAATTTCTGATGATTGAACATAGTGTCTGTAGTAGCATCCTTTCTATAAAATTGGTAATGAATAAAGGACAATATAGTCCTAATTGCACATTGGTGCTGCTTGTCCAAATCTACAGTCTTATAGCCATAACACAGAAAGATGGATTTTTCTAATTTATACTAAATAAACTTGTACAAATACAAGTACAAACTAATGCAACCAGGATCATAGATCATATAGGGAGTGCATAACTCTAAAGTTCAAAGACTCTTCATATTTCTCTAAATAAACTGCTAAAATATCAATGGCAATCCAGATAAGAAGTACAAAAATAAATTAAAAATCTGCAATACACCTTACTGAAAAGCAAGTTATTTTCTGCTGTTCTTGACTACTTATCCCTACTAATTGTACTCATGAAGTAATGGTCATTGCAACGCTTATACAGCAACAAAAAACTTCATTTCTTTACAAAGAAATGAAAAAATTCTTCCAATTTCCGTGTACAAAAAAAAGAAAAATGGTTCATATGTTCCTGGAGACTTTGAGGTTCCTCTCTTATGATCAGATATTTACTGGTCTGCCGTAGGAACTCCAGGTTCATACTCTACAGTATAACTGGAACTTGACACTTCTGGAGTATGAAAATATTCCTTTGAAATTACTGATTGTGAAATAGTTTTAAAGAGACCTCATTCTTCCATGAGCAATTTTTGGTCAGTAGGATGCACAGACTTTTCATTCAACTTCTTTTTGTGTGAGTTTTGGTGGGGTTTGGGGTGTTTCTGTCAGTTGCTTGTTGGGGTTTTTGGGAACAGGAGGAGGGGAAGGGTATTCTTTTTGTTGTTTTTGTTGGAGGGTTTTTTGTGCTAAATTTGTGTCTTCCATGGCACAAATATTTCCAGTTTAATACATCATGCTGGCACTTATTTTTCACTTTCTCTATTATTAGTGGTCTTCATTTAAGCCAGTTTTTTAATGTCAAAAGTTGCTTTTCATGGTCCTTAATTTTCATTAGAATATAACAGCATAATGCTTTTTTTCTGCACTGCATTGACTTACAAATAATAACAACGGCAATTTGAATTATTTTCTTCCTGCGGTGAGTGGGGTTCTACACATTTTAGGTAAGATCAATTAAAGGAGAAAGTTTCGTAGTAACTATTTTGAGAAGTTCTTAGAAAATATCTGAAAGTGACTACAGAATACACAACATTCATGACAGCTATTTCTGCTCCATTTTTAAAGAAAAGGTCACCTTAGTTGAATCCTACATGAAATAAAACTTCTAGCTAATGAGCATCTGCGAACTTGTCCTTGTTTATTCAATTAAAATTTTTATCCACTGGTCAGCAGCTATGTATGAATCCCTACAGGTATTTTGCAAAATCTTTCAGTAAAATCAATGACTCATGTGATTTCATGTGAACTAGCTCCCTTGAACCGTTTGTGTATCTGAAGTAGCTTTAATAATCTGTCTTGGGAAAACTCTAATTGCTTTTGAAAATATGAGAATGAAATCAACATTTATGTTTCTATCTAATGTGATGCATTTAATTTCACATCCTTTTATTATAGTCTGCATAGCTAGGACAAAGTAGAAATGCCTGCTTTCATATTTGTGTCTGCTGAAAGAAGTCAGTGGAGTATAGCCAGGATAGGCTTTTGAAGCTGAGTTCTTGCCTTCTTTTCCAATCTTTTTCCCTTAAGGACTCAGATCTGTTTAATTGAGAATGTATAACTATTGTTTTTCCTATGCACAAATCCAGTTTTCTAGCAAACTATGATGCTTGAAGAGTCATCTTGAAAACCTAAGGGGAAATAAGAATATTTTCCCCAAGGGTTTCATCAGAAAATAGATTCTTTGTAAATTTAGAGATGAGAATACTAGTATATTCTATTGGGACATAAAGGCACTAGTCATAGAAGAATTGCTGTAACTAGTAACCTAGAATTGAAAATAAATTATCAAGGGACAAAAGAGAATGCTTTCAGTACTTGAGATGTTGGCCACTACTAAGAAATTATAAAACTGCCAGGATGGAGAAGAAAGAGAATTACCATGAATTGGTAAATGTCTGGATATGAGGGAACAAAATGAAAAGGGAGTGAAAGTCACAGGAAAGTTTCAAACAGTAATGGGAAAAGATATTTATGAGATGGCTGCATCAAGTGTAATTGAGGATGAACTCTTCAGAAAATGCAGCCACAGTTCCAGGGTATCTGCAACTGGTAAGTCTTCTTGGCTCATAGTGTTGTATTTTAATACAGATTTCACCTATGAACCTGCAAATATGATAACTTAGCCACAGTGATTTACAAGAATTTTTTTTTTCTATTTCCACAAACTCTGCATGGAAGTAAAACTTACATTTTTCATATTATTCTTAGATGTCACATAATTCCTTACTAGAAAGTACTAGTTGTTTCAGGTGCGGAAACAGTGACAGGAGATCAAACAAAACAATACTGTGTCACCAGATTGACGTAATGAATGTTTTAAAGTGAGAACCTGTCATAGGTTGCCAAGCTAAGTCCCGGAAGTGATGTTCTTCCTACAGCTTTCTCTGTGACCTGACAGAACCTATCAGATGGCCAGCTTGAATATGGACAATTCTTTGAGCCACTTAAAATTGTGACCACCTCTGTGATACACACTTAAGAATAGACAAACTCCCCCCCAGCTCTCTCTCCTTTCTGGTGCTGGGACAGGTGACTGTGGGCCCCGTGCGGGGGCAAGCAGGCCCAGCCCAGGCCCTACTCGGGCCAGGCTGGGCCGGGCCACGGCCATCCTGGAGCCGATGGGCCCTGTTCCATCCTTGGGGGGGGGGGGGGGGGG